>NW_026940532.1:0-12237 GCF_032062105.1 Saccostrea cuccullata
ATCCTTAACTTATCCTTTTTACTCGATATCTGCTTAGAAAATATTGAAACGTCCTTAATAATTAAATTTCTTTCACAACGTTGAATTTCCTACTAACCAAAAATAAATCAAGTTATCAATTTCGTTTCCTGCACATGTTTTGTAATCCTGTTGCTTTTGATGAAAATTCTTATTATTATTTAACTTATCATTTATAACACCTGAACTTTGGATTAAAAAATGTCAAACTAAGGAAATGATTTTATCCTTTAATATAAAACAAAACTGTTAACATAATTGGATAGATATAAAATTGTGGATTGCTAAGAAAGAATCCTTTTTGTTCATTTCCAAGAAATAAATCAGTAGGTACAATTTATCATGTCAGCTCCTCGCCCCTTTATTTAACTAAATTTTTATTGCTGAGAATATGATGATAAGGCTATGTACAGCCATTTTGCCTATATGGAATAAACGCCACTGATACCATTTACCAGATGAAAACTCTTTGAGCTTTTCACTGAAACATTGCATACTTCGTAAAAAAAATCATAATAATGCTTGTTGAGTTTAGATCCATATTGCCATTTAATTCAAAGGAACATGTGATTTTTATAATACTGTGGTTTTACTGTAGAAGTTCTCAATTTACAAAATTATATATTTATTAAAATTTAAATTTATTTTGTAATATTATTTTATTGAAAAGCTAATGCAACAAACTATTAAATTAATTTGAATTTTTGAATGCTGGTAAAAGAAAAACAGGACACACAAAATTTTAAAGTTTTATTTGCAAAGAAAAATGTAAATATTGTTCCATTAATTGTAAATCATCAGAAGGACCCACAGCTTTCATTTCAAGTACCGAGCGTATGGCAAAGGAACAGTTGCTACAGTTGCAGTAAGGGGGGGGGGGGGGACAAGAACTTCGTTTCATTTTCAGCATTAAAATATTTTTTTAAATTCATTTCTAGATTGCATTTACTTATGTAAAGAAAATTAGATCTTCCAAGAAAACGTACTGGAATAACCTTATTTCCTTCAGTAACTTTCAGAGTATATAATAATTTTATGAGCATTTTTTTCACTTGAAAACCAAAATAAACACTACCAAATGGAACATATGCATACACAAGGCTCGTGTTTCCTTCTCAGTCACAAATATTTCAGTTCAGACTGCCGTCCTAAGGACCGTCTTGATTTTCTTGGTTCCCTTACTAGCGCTGTCCCATATTTTGACAGAAAAGTTCAAAAGCAAACACATGTATTTTTATTCACGGATGGGCTGGTTTACAGGTTGGGCCTGCCTGGTACTGTGCTTATACTACTACTTTAAACTTAGGTCTGACGACAAGTTACTTATAAAGATGTTTTTGTATCTCTTGGTATTACATTAAAACGTTATCCTTTTTGTCATTCTCTTCTGATATCTATATTGTTTTCAAAATGTTTTTAAAATATAAGTATACCAAACATTGTCATTTAGGCCATTCAGAAGATTACCCATAAAGGTTATATAAGAAATATGACCCTTTGGTATCTTGCCAAATGCCTGGAAAGGAACCCTATTTTTTCTGAGAAAACTTGTTTTAGTACCTATGCTTCAGTAACAAATTCTCATGAAAAATTATATATTTTTGAGGAACATGTCGTCTGACCTTGAATTTAATATCATAAATATGTTTAAACATACAAATCTTAGAAAAAGATATACAAAAAATACCCCCTTGTCTGTTTTTTTTTTTTTTTTTTTTGTTTGTTTTTTTGTACGTTGTTGCATGACCACTTACTAATTGTACGTAAAATTAATCATTAACAATTTTTTTTAAAGCAAAAGAGTTATATACTCAAGCATCTTAAGATGTGAACAGACAATAAACCACTTTGTAAAATAAGCATTCAGGGTTCGTTACTACTATGTTTAAAACTTTCATGAAGATATCATATGAGATCAAAATCAATATTATAAATTATTTCTAGATCTGTTATATAATAATTAAAAGTAATAAAACAATCTTTAAAAGATCAGAATGAAGTGTGTTGTTGATGATTGTTGCAGTGTTATTTTTGGACATTCAGAACTTGACTTTTTGTCATAAGTTGTGATTTATTTCCGTTGAAAAAATCTCATGAAAATGAATCATGAAAACACTTTTCCTTCCTTAAAAAGTATATATAATTTAAAAATTTAGTTTAGAACTGTTCAAGAGCAGACCCTGGCTTTTTTCTAGGATTGATTGGGTTTCAGGTTAGGTCTCGGTGGAACTGTACTTAAACAATGTCACTTAGCTACTATAACTCTAATTTTAGATTCATAAATATCCCAAAACCTAAAAAACATGAAAAAGATATAAAGAAGGAGACAGTGTCATAGAAAAAAATACCCCCTTGTCTCATTTGTTTTGTCCGTTGTTGCTTGACCACTTACTAATCGTACTTAAAATTTATCATTTACTGGTTTATTTTAATATAATTGAATTATTTATGCTTTTTAAGATTTAACCAGGCATTTAGCACCTTTGTAAAATAATCAGTCAGGGATTCGAAACTATGCTTAAAACGTTCATGAAGATTTCATGTGAGATCAATATCAGCATTAATAATAATTGAGAGATCCGTGATACAATAGAAAAAAGTAAAAAAACAAAACTTAAAGGTACTAGAATGAAGTGTATTATTGATGATCATTGCAGTGTTATTTTTGGACAATGAGAACTTCACTTTTTGTAATAAGGCGTAATTTGGTTTTGTTCAAGAGCTCTACTCTCACGAAAAAAAAATGTTTGTTAAAAATAATAAAAGTTTTGATTTTCAAACTTAAGTTTATAGATACAAGGAATGTTTCTGGCTGTTTAGAAATATGGTTTTATTGTTTTGAAGAATAAAATTCAATGAAGTCAGGAGGTCAAAGGGCCTAAACTGTCACCAGAGTATACTTATCTACGGTGGAGGATCCATCAAAGAATTAAGTAAAATAGAAATTTATAGGTCAAGCTGTATTGCTAAAAAGCAATAGAATTACGATGACCAGGACTCAATTAAATTAACAACTCAATTAAATTATCAATTATACATTAAGAGATCATATCAAGTATTTTTTAAATATATATACTTTCTTCTTCTTGTCAGAATTTATACACAACCATTTTAAATTACTGCAGGTGTACTTCTTTCCATGGGGTCATAATTCCGTGGAATCTCAATTTCTGATGAATCCGCATGTAAAAAAAATTACGCGGATGTCCTAGACTCTCAATATATGCCTTACATTTATATTAAGTGCGCTTGGATAAATTAACGCGGAAAACTTGTGACTGCGTACATAGAGTAAATTAATCCCACGCGGAAAAAAGTACTTATACAGTATTTCATACAAACCACCAAAACAATTGCAACATTATTGCATGAGTAAATTACAATGCGAATTGCATTTTTCGTTGAAGAGCTTTGAGTGTTCATTAAATAAGGAACATGTATCTATGTCTCATTTTTACTCGTCCATCTATTATCTACATTACCCAAATAAAAGGTGGGTTCTCCTCAAGTGTTCATATTTATTTATCTATTATTTACCTCTTTTTCATAAAACACACTTTTTTGTATGATTCAACTATAAATGGAAGTATTTTTCCCATTCAAATCTTGCTAATTATTTGTTGCTAGAACGTCTTTATCAATAAATATAATTATCCCGCTTCAGACAAATTTGTAGATTGCTGATTGGATAAAGGCTGATCACATGACGCCCTGAAATTTTCCGTATTACGTCTCCGTCGAGGAGTAATATGAAAATCGGGCACGCGATTCCGTTCGCAGCGTTGTTATTGTAAATAAAAATGGCGGCTAAGAAACGGTTTACGTAGGTAGTTTAGTTAAATTTCTCGTTAACGTAACGATATTTTATGTTGATTGTTATTGGATTAAAACTTAATATTTTTATAATATGCACAAACATTGTTTTTATATTGAAAAAGGTCTTCAGCGGGATAAATTCGTTACACAGTCAGTTAGTGACCTAACACGGATTCATACAGGGTGTGAAATGGAAATCCGTATTGGGACTCGGATTCGCCTCGCCCAATACGGATTTCCATTTCACACCCTGTATGAATCCGTATTAGGTCACTAACTGACTGTGTAACTAATATTATCCTATTGTGTAACCTTTTTTTTAAGATATTGATAGAAAATGTTTATTCATTTATTTTGGTTTTTTATCATTTTATTTAGCCTTAAAATGTGCTATTTTGATAATTTTTTATTGAACTTCAACATTTATGGTAAATTTGACTAAAATAAGGTACTAATTATAATTGTTTCAGAAGAATGATTTTTATAAAATCAAATACTAGTATACACAGGTCACGTGATATAAGCAAAATAGACGTGTTTTTTTTTTTAATCTCGATTACGTGAATTGGAATTGGCTTTCAAAACCAGTAATTCCAACTTATTACAGATCAAAAGTGTGAGTTAATGTTGATGATATATGTTTTGATGTGTGGGGTATGCCAAAAATTCATCATAAAAATACAAAAAATAGAAATAGCCATGACAGTAGAAGCGGGGGCGATTTTGAACAAGTGACGAAACTAAGCAAACTGGAGGTTGATACAAACTCTCCCGATGTAAACGTGAGTGAAATATTAAGTCAGGTTAATGCAATTCTATTTGAATCAAGTGAGAATCTTGATAATGGTGTTTCTGGCGATTCATTTTCAAAGGAAACTACCGTTCACGGTAGCTCAGTCAGTAGAGCGCTCGCTCCGTGATCGGGAGGTCATGAGTTCGAATCTCGGCCGCGACTGACCAAAGTCGATAAAAATGGGTAGCAACTCTTCCTTCGCCATGCGCTCAGCACTTTGAAGTGGAAGTTACAGGTCCTTCAGATGAGACCTTAAAAACCGAGGCCCCGTGTCAGCGGCAGGCGTTGGCACGATTAAGATCCCTCATTGCTCAATGGCCCTGAGTGCCGAGTAAAGGTCAAAATTTGAAGGTCCTCACCAGCATACGGTGACGTCTCCATATGAGTGAAAAATTTTCGGGAGGGACGTTAAACAATAAACAATCAATCAATCAAAGGAATCTAGAAAGAAAAAGCTACAAAAATTGACTTTGCAATATCTGGTAAGCTTGATATTGTTATAAATGATATTCAAGATCTTAAATCTAACCAAGATGTCATAAAATGTCTGTTTGAATCTCAGTTTGATATATTAAGAATTGATTTAATAAAAAACATTGATGAAAAAATACGATCACTTTGGGATGAGCTATCGGTAGACATGGATTAAGAGACGCAGCGTGTAGACCAGCTCCTGAGAACTACTCAGTCATTACAAACTCGACTAGAGGGTGTCGATCAATGTAGTAAACAGCAGTAAACGATAGCGGTACAAATGTGTGCTCAGGCGAATAGAATCATTAGACCGTACCGATATTACAGTTACGGCCAGCGGCATTCCTCTTTCAGAATGCGAGGACCCCTTCCTCAAAGCAAAGGATCTCATTCATTCGTTGGGAGAGGAGGTCTCCTCAAACGTACAAGTGATAGCGGCAATGTGGATCTGAAGCAGATTAAATAGTCGGCCTGGTCTCATTAAATTCTGCTTCAGGAATAAAGATGAGAAAATGCTGGTTTTACGAAACAAAATGAAACTGAAAGACACGGACGAGTACAAAACAGTGTTTAATAAAAGTAGCTAATCCCGTGAAGAACGTCTCATTGAAATGAATGTACGGACAATTCTGAGGAACATTCCGCAGGGCAAATTGTTTCGTGTCGATGCGAACGGTTGTAGTAAACCAAAACCAGGTCAAACTATAGATCAAACTCCAGAAGTTCTAGATCACGCCTAAGCTAGTACTGCTCAATAGATGCATTTGGATATTGGTGGATGGACAACAGGACATATTTACATCGCACAAGACTCAGTGATCCATATTGAATTATTTGCTGTGATGATATAATGCTTAACAGTCCTTGTAGATACATATAGTAAATTTAAAAATCACGTGGAGAATATAATCAGATACTGACAATTTACGCTAGGTGACATATAGGTCCATAGGGCTTGATGCTTCTATATTATTGCTGAATTTATATAAATGATTGTTCATTTTTTTAACTTAACACGTGTCAGTTTAATAAATAAACACTACTACTATATAGGATTATTGAAGAAATCAACATTGCACAGGCCGACAAAAATGTTAAATTGCTCCATATAAAGCTTATGAATAGTTATTCCATTGCAAATATTAGAAACAAAAGTTTATTAACATTCTTTTTCCCTGTCTTTAAAATACATAATTACATTATTGCAACAAACATTTCGACACCAGAAGATTGTATTTTGTCTGATAAAAAATAAGACTTTAAAAAATGACGGAAATTCCATGTTTTGATGTAGTGTTTTTGTAAACTTTGAATAAACGGATCACCTGTGTACCTAGGCAAATCAAGGCAGTGACGTCATTTTTATCCACATAATATGTACCTGTTTCATTTCTCGGCAGAATTGTTATCCAGTTGAGAGCCTGTGCATTCTTTGATAATACATGGATAAGATGAATGCATCCAATTCCTTATTAAACCATTGTAATGAGGTTAAATTTACATGTTTCGGATAGTAAAACAAAATTTTATCCCCAAGTCTCATTTCTCCTAGCATAAAAGGAAATTGACAAGACAATGATGTAAATTACTGAAATCACTGTTGATTATTACAAAAAGACATGTTAATAATGCATAATTAGTTAAACTTTATGTGGTATGAGGATAATTCTATCTATTGCAAATCATGTCAGTCATTGTAGATTCCAGTTTATATTATCTTACAATTAGGGAAGGTCAATTTTACTGCATAAAAATACCATGTTATAGGTTATAGTTTTTTGTACTATCCTTAACATTTCATAGTTTTCTTAAATTGCAAATTATTGACTCTATTACCAAACATCAGCCTTATTTTTTTTTATATCAGTGCATCTGTTGAATACGATCATCCGGTAAAAGTGCAGTGGCACACATAGAAAAAAGATGCTTATTTAAGAGTTTAAAGCAACGACATAGCCTACGACTGAATGTCATATTTTCATGAAACTTACTGTATGCGTGACAAATATGTATCTTCAAACTCCGTATCTCTTACACTTTTGGGAAACTCCACGATGTTTGTAAACGAATGTGATTGTGACGGCATTATTTTTTTATTTTGAAAATCTACAATCAATCCACATTTATCATATTCTCTATTTAAATAGATTGCCCCCCCCCCCCCTATATGCGTTTAAGACCTCTTACATTTGCATTTACACATATTTTTATTTGTCAATCATTTTCATGAAGGCTTCTTCACGGACATGAACATTCCCAGAAAATAAAAAAAAAAACATTTTGAGGAAGTTTTATGTTTGACTCATTGTTTGCGTGTTATAACATTCACAAGGAAAATTACAGCTTTAGTTATAAATAATTTTATTTTCCTATATATACTTTTTTATACCAGTCAACTTTCGTCGTACTCTTGAGACATGTGACTGCACTTCCGAATGCATTCTAGTATAAAAAAAAATAACATTTCATATTTTTTTTTTAAACAACAAGAATATGCAGCAAAACACTAGGAGGACGAAAGACTAAAAAGCTGAACCGATTCCAAGAACAGTTTTTGCAAATTCTTGCATGTTCGATTGTTGTCATTTCATTTATCTTGTACTCTCAATACATACCAGTACAGTTCAAAGAGTAAATTTTCCCTCTGACATTGGAATATATTGGATGTTAACACAGTGTTAGTAGTAAGTATTGCATGAAACATATGGAGATAAGGAACAGTATTTAAGATCAAAAGTCCATGAAACATTACAAAATAGGAGAAGAGCGAACATGGACCTCCAAAACATCGGAGGTGGGATCACGTGCCATGGAGGAATGAGCATCCCCTGCCAACTAGACACACCCGCGGTTTGTTCTTTGTCATGATCGGTATATTCTTAAATCAAAAAAAAAATTGTCATGGAATGTTACATCCATCCATATACACTGTATACATGCATACATGTATCTAGGAACTCATGATTTTTTTTATAAAATTTATTTGTGGGCGTAAAGTTTAAAGCAGATTAATAAGAAATTTACATTTTGAATTTATAGATTCTTTTTTAAAGCTGAGCTTTTGTTTAATAGAATACATGTGAATATTGTATCTCGGAGTATAACAATATAACTTCATGTATGATAAGATTTTTTACTTCTTTAAATAACGATCTACTGGTAAAATAGTGTTGTTTTCATATAAAATTTTGCTGTGTTTCACAATTTAACATGATAAAGTTTCCTTGCTGAACAAAATTTTACATTTTGTATTGATATGATTGAATTAAGAAATGTATTAAAATCAATAATAACTTTCATCTTTTGAACATTTGGAATATAAAGATTTCCCTCAAACAACCATTTATCTTGTAATATACATGCATCAATAAATATAGGAAGCAAATCAGAGTTCACTTTAAAAAGTTGTAAAATTTCAACATGTGTTTAAAACCAAAAGAATATTCTTGATAATGACAAATACGAAATGAAGAGATGGAAGAAAATCGACACTAATACATATTGAGAATGACAAACAGACAGACAGAGGAAGAGAGAGAAAGAGATACAGATAGATAGACATACAGAGAATAAGAGAAATAGAGATAGGAAACAGACTGAGAGATAGAGACAAACACACACACAGAGACATACTGACAAAGAGATCGAACGACAGACATACAGGCAAACAGACAAACAGATAGAGAACGGTAGGGGTATGTACAAAAAGGAAAAACAAACAGAGAGTAGCAAACAGGGCAGACAGATCTAGAAAAATTGAGGTTCGCTAAGAGAGGAAAAATGCGATGTAGCGATAAGTAGGCTATTAGGTAAATAGATGGAGAGAAATACAGACGGAGACAGATAGGCAGAAAAAAAGAAGGAGAACCATGACTTTTTAATCATCTGATTCCTAATGTATACATGTATGTCTGATAATGTATCGATACGTTTCTTACTGCAATGCAATGTATTTATTGAACGAAGTAAATTGTACAGGCACCATCTTCCGGTTTTCCCAAATCTCCTTGAGAGAAAGAGTGTCATATCTCTTCAAAAGATGTTTTATTTACTGTATATGAAAATTGAACTGCGAATCATTAGTTGTTCAATTATTAAAAACATATCTTTGAAGTGGAATTAAGAAAAATGTTTTTCATACTTTGAATGATCCTGATATTTTTTGTTCTTAATAACTCAGTAGCAATTAACCATATATTTAAGAATCGACCTATATTGTTCCTCCTTAATCCCATGGATATTCGTCATTAGATTTTTATTTATTTATTTATCTATTTTTATTATTGTTTTTTTGCAATCCCACTTTTGTGATATTACAATGTGTTTTGCGTGAGAGTGATGAAGTAAAATAACGTTGATTCCTATATTAAAAAGGTAAAACATTGATAGTGATGCATAAAACATGGGATTACAAGAATCTTTCATGATTTGTGATTTAATATATACGATTGATATGATTTTTATCCATGTCTTTGAGTTTTTTAAATCCCCTCTCCAAGGCTTTGGGGAAAAACACAACTCGTTGAAAAAAAAATCATATCCAACCAAAATTTAAAGAGCAATCCAATGTATATTTAGAAATGGTCGAAAAATTGTACTTCATGGTCAATTAATCTGACTTTTTTTTTTAAGGTAATACATCATGGCAGGGGTTGTTACACGTCGTCGAGCTGAAACATGTAAATAAACGATTAATAGTAATTAAACTGATATATGTATATATGTATATATATGAATAAAATCTCATTGAGGTTTGTTAGTTTTCTATGTCACTACTGAAAAAACCAAAGAATTGATATTAAGTCGAATGTTTGTTTCATTCAAGCCATAAAAATTAAATTGCATTGTAGCTACTTCACTGATTTCTCCAGTTCCACGAAAACGAACTCGATTCAAAAGGTATTCCTTTTTCATAAGGATATAATTTAGTCGATTTATTGAAAATTTCTTAATAATTCACAAAAATAAATATAGTTGGACCAAATTTATCCGAACGCATGTGTGCTGGGACATTTTAAATGTATGATTAATAAAACGAAACATTTGTTTATATACATTACATAAATATAAATGTTCCCCACATAGTTCGTCCCGAAAATGAAGAGTTATGATTATCGTGACTTCATTCTACATATAAATTGTATTTTTGATAAAATTTAAGATGGTGTATTATTTTTATCTAAATTGAACTGCTTAAAATAATTCTAGATTTAAAAATAACCATTTGTTTCTTTAAAATAATTACGTATAATTTGGTATTTTGTAGCCCTAGTTCAACAAATGCACATTCATACAAAATGCAGCTTTTCCATGTCACTTTTGAATTCGGCCCATCTGAGCTTAACCTTTTCAAACTAATTTCCGAGGAATTATACTATGTTTGGAAAGAAACATATGAAACAGTGAAAGAAATCCAGGAACCGATTGAAGGAATATTCCTTATCACTGAAGATAGCGAAAACGTTAGGGACCTGTGTTTGAAATTATTCAGATTTTCTCCAAAAACAACAGACGTCCAAATATGTATGTTAAATTTTCAGAGAATAAAAAGTGTATTCAGAAATATACATTTTAGAGTATAAGCAATTTTTGACGTCACAATATGATTGTTGATTTTGTATACATTTGTAACTACGCACTATGATATCAAACACTTAAAGATTGAGAATGAAACCGATAGAGTTTATTTCGGTGTTGTGATTATTTTGTTATATATACATACAATTGTATAATTTTAGGCGAAAAAGTTGAGTTCAAAAGAAGAAATGCTGTAGTTATTTGTCATCTAGGAAAATCGTTTTGGAAGAAAAAAGTAAGCTGTTTTTATTCTCTTGACATTCTTGCAAGTTCTTCTGTCTTTTGTCTTTTATTAACAATTAGGAATTTTACAGATTCCGTTAGATGCCCTACAACCATTGATTAAAGATGTCGAGAAATCAATGCTGTTCTTCCTCGTTGAATCAGAAGTCGACAATGAACGGAAAATCAAGCTGGTCAAAAGAGAGTCCTTAAGCTTTGCGTCACATGTGCTTGATGCCAACAGTGAAAAGAGCATCATATATGAAAAATGTTATGCAGGTCTCGAGAAAGACCTTGCAGATTTCATATGTGCCTTAAAGAAGAAGACAAATACAAGACATTTAAGCGGCTTCCTTAGACAGATTGAAAAATTGCAAGAAAGGTTACTTACCCGGAAGTCACCTGACTCCTCAAATCTTACAAAGGAATGTATCAGAAACATAAAAGAGTAAGTACGTTCATCCGTATTGAAGGCTGGTGCTCACTTCACTGTTATATAATGATTGCAATTTAAATCTTCATGTCCAACTGCATTGTATGTTTATAAAACATTTTTTGAATATTTTTTTGCAAAGTTTATGATCTATCATTCGTTTCAATTTTGTTACGTTAACATTTCACATTTTTTTTCCTAATATATTTACATAGTATTGCATATTTTGTCAGAACAAAAAACCCTAATGTCACTTTAATATGATTTCTGTTATAGTTTTTTACATATCTGTTTCGACTACATGAATACAAATTTGTTTTAGTGCAAAGAAACATGGGGTAGTTGGATACAGATTATGTGGTAAAACCTTGCTCATCTTTGAACGCCACCAGCCATTAAACGACCAAAGCAGGAGATTAATAACGAGCCATTTCCAAGGTGATGTCAAATTTCTACAGCTGAAAAGGGCCTTCACTCCCCAATGCGCGATAAGATGTGGTGGTGAAATCATAAATAAAAGAATAGAAAAACGGGGCAGCTTGGGCATGTTTGGACAAATTGCAAACGCCATGAATCAGGACGACTCATTTTCCTCCATTATTGCAATAGCATCTGGTCATCTTTACAATGAAGGGGATTTAGCAGAAGTTCAACAACATGGGGAAGATAAATCGATCGGCCTTTGCATTTGGCCAAATGAGGATACGCTGGGAAATGAAAGATTACATGACATTTCTGTTATAAAGATATATAAGTCTGTATTGCCATTGCTATCAAAAACCGTTGAAGAACTTAATGAAAATGTGTACGTCTACGGACAACCACTTTCTACCCTCGCCGACAGGCTAGTATTCAAGTTCGGTGCCGCCACTGCTAAAACAAAAGGGTACGTCAAAAAAGTCAG
>NW_026940533.1:0-11916 GCF_032062105.1 Saccostrea cuccullata
CATGTTCTGTTCTAATTTTGTTTGAATGGCATATATTAATTACAATTTGTTTCATAATTAATTCCTTTCCATTTACAGACTTTTAGAAGAGGAGTGGGACAAGACTCTAGTTTGCATACACAAATTTTTGTGTCTCTTTCAAGAAAAACAACTGAGATCAATGGATGATCTATAAACCTGAGCAATTATGATTGATACCAAAAGAGTGCCAATTGAAATACTTTTGTGGTTTATATAAGGAAAGAAAAACCCAACAATATACCGGCCTTCAGTGCAATAGGACTGCTGTATAACCAGGACTTAATGTAGGATGAAGTGGACATTTATTGCTGTTACTTAATTTTGACATTTTAATTTACCTTCAGTGATGAATATTGTTGAGTATTATATGCCCTGGGATATATAAGTTTTCTAAAAAGTCCGTGAGTATAACTGCATGGTTGTTTATGTAAATAAGATACATGTAAAATTACAGATGCATAAAACAGTGTTTAAAAATTTTTAAACATTCATCATAGCAATTTCTGATTGCTTGATTGTGTAGTTATACAAATGTACAAAATACAATAAATTAAAATGTAACAACTGATCTATTATATTGCTAATTGATTTAAGTTTGATACCAGAAAACATCTTCGTGACTCATTAATATGTATGTGGTAAATGGGAACTAGATAAGCAGTATACTGGAAGTCCACAAGCAGTTAGCAAAAACTGCTTAAGCAACTGCCTGTGAACTGCTAAAGTAACTGCCTATGAACTGCTAAGAAACTGCCTATGAACCGCTAAGAAACTGGTAAGGCTAAGAAAACTGCTTATAGATTGCAAAAGGTTTGTTCATCCATTAGCAATCTGGGGAAGGTTAAGTAACTGCTCTAGGACTGCTTAAATATTCAAACTGTTAAGGCTAAGAAACTGCTTAATAACTGCCTTCCACTTTGCCATGGGTTTCTACTCAAAGCTATACTTAAGTTTTAAAAATTTAAATAAATTATTGAAAACGGAGGAGCTTTATAGCTGCCATATAGACATAATTTATATTCAAAATAAATATTAGATTTTATATAGTCAGTCTGTACCTGTATGCGTATTGAATGAATTTATTAGAGTCCTTGATCATGCTGACCAGTGAAACCTTGAGGGCTATAGGTCTTTTCTTTCATTTTATTTCATGTAAATTTGCTTGGTGTGGTATTTTTATTCCATAACACCTTCCTAACCCTACCAGTTCGTCTTCTTTCATCTCTTTTTTTTATGATTTAAAATTATTAATTCCTTTGAAAAAGCTATAAAAGTGTTATATTGCATGAAAGAAGACGAACTGGTTCTTTTAATCACTTTAAAGAAAGCATTTTTCTGGTTTAGGATTGAGAAGCTACTGCATTTACAGATTATTTAGAATGGAATACAATGGGATTTATTCCCAAATCAGGGCCAGTGGGCATAAACATCTATAAGTATAATATACTTAACTTTTGTCAGTGTAGCTGAAAAACAAATTCCGGATAAATATAACAGTTTAGTCTTTGAATTTTACGCTATTTGTCAGAGTCACCCATATGTTTCTTAGAGTACGACTTATACATCGGGAAAGAAAAAGATGTGGGTGACAATGGTGCCAAAATGAGGAATTGGAAGTATCACAAGTCATGATTTGATTTGGTCTCTTTCAATCAATTTCAAAAACATTCTTTGAAAAGTAGAGAAGTTTTTGTCTTTGTTTGAATCAAGTCCATTATGCTACAAACAGCTGAGCTCAAACTAAACTCCATGTAAGTAGAACAACTATCATTACTATGTGATCAGGTGATTCACGATCAACAGTGTTCAATAACAGGTCACAGGACTGAGGAGTCGGCAGTTTTATCAGTAAAATAGTGAAAACAATAACCTGTGAGCTACGCTAGCGTAAACAAAGTCACATTATTTTTTACATTGTTTTTCTGATGAAATTGCCGGTCCACTCCAATGTCTTTTTTTATATTCATTTCTCTCCCCCACTTGGAATATTAGATTAACTTTCAAACTTTTAATCCGTATTTGTTTACTTTTTCACTTACGGGTCAGTCAAAAAAATATAATTTAATTTCCTTCTTATCATGCTTATGCCATGTCTAATTTACATATGCAGTGATAAATGTACAGTACTTGGCCATAAGTGAGTCATAATTTTATTTTTCCACTATATATTTCATTAGGAAACACATTTTTCTAAAATATTCTTGCAGTGTCATTTATTGTTTCTTTTTAATGTCTAAAACACCATAAAATGCAGAATTTGTTGTAGTTTCTTCACATTATTTCAAAATAGTTTTATCTTTATGCATTACCGTGAAATCACAGGTCAAGTGCAAAACAAAAATTTTAAGACTTCAATTTGTTAAGAAATCATAGTAATTTGAGGTTAGAAAATTTTGTCATGACAATATTTTATGATTTATTCTCAATAGTTTAAGTATCATTTTGTTTATCATTTAAGGTAAGAAAATTTGAATAATTCTGCATGTTTCAGTGAAAAAATCATGAAAATTGAACTAAAATTGACTTCACAACAACATGAACAAGTTTTTATGAGAATAGGTTTTTCAATGAAATATATAGTGTAAAAATAAAATTATGACTCACTTATGGCCAGCTACTGTATATCAATGAATTTGAAAAAAAAAAATTAATTAAATTGTTACAAAGTTGATAAAAAATGTACATGTATTGTACTTAATTTATGTTGCAACTCCAAACAATATTTATTTTATAATTCTCACTTGATAATTACAAGCATTAAGAGAAATAATATGGGTTTTTTTTACCCCACATAAAAAATTATGGGATAATAAACCCCACATTTTATTTTTAGTGAGACGTGGGTTAAAAAACCCCACGAAAAATAATATGGGTTATTTAACCCCATGGGGTGAAAAATAAACCCCATGGGGTTTTTGTGGGGTTTTTTGTGGGGTATTTTTAAGTTCATGTTTCCCCATGGGATTTTTGTTTTTGAACTCAAATATCTCAAAAACTAGCAGAAAATGTTGAATTTTTTTTTTTATAAATCAATTTAATAATAAAAACCCCACCATTTAAAAAAAACCCTAAGATGATGGCTTTAAAGGAAAAGGGTGCGCAAGTTCGGAAAAATGTCCATTCCGAAGTTGTCCGTCCCACTGTTATATTAGTTTACCTGTTCTTTCTGGAAAACAAGATGAGGTTGCTGATACTGGCTTATAAGATCTTGTATATTTATTAGGAGGCCTTCTACTAAGTGTTCCCTATATGAATAAAAATAAAATATCATACAATCTACTTAGATATATATATATTAACCTTTTTAAAAAAATGGGGGTAGTGGCCAACTTTTTCACAGCCAAGTTACTTTCACTTCCAATTTTTTCCTACAATTCCTTGATATCACTATACTATGGTAAAAAGTGGGGGGGGGGCAGCCTTTAAATTGGCATTTTCTATAGTAAAGGTAATGCCCCCCCCTCTCCTGGCCCCCTTGTTGCTACGTCCCTGAGTATCGCTGATGCCATAGAATACTATACAAACTAGACAGTGATTCCTTAAATGTAGTACATGAAACAGTTGTAAACATATATAAAACACATATGTATTTAAAATCCAGTCGATTTTTTAAAGTATTGTTGCACTCTTACCTTGTGGAAAATAATGGAGGTCTGGGAATTTGTTTTTTTCCCCGTTTTTCTAGCTGGATTTTGGATCTGGGCATTGTTCAGCTACTGAGCTTGGCCTCATCTTACCATGCTTACACAGCTTTTGAACAGATGTTTCCGTGGGCAAAAATGACTTTTGTGTAACGTACGGTTGTAATCATCATCGACCCCATGGAGTAACATGCACATATTAACATTTCCAGAGGATCCAGAGTTTTTTCAGAACATGAATTAGTGTTTCAAAGTGGCAAAATAACTAAATGGATACCGAGTCTCTAATGACGCCTCGGCATGTTTTACCCCTGACCTCGCTTGACCTCAACATCCGCCGCAATGCATTATCGGAATGTACAAGTCGGTAAATAATAATATAATAACATATACTGCATAGGGGCCTACTGTAAATCTCTTAGAAGTGGTCACAGCTTATAAATGCATATACATTGAAAACTGTCTAATCTGACACCTGTGAAATCAATCACACTGTAAATTCCAAACTAACATTTCTTCCCATTTTACTAATTTTAATGTTATTTTACACTTTCAATCCGACATCCTTTCTACTCCGACATTCATCTCCCAGTGCATGTCAGATTAGACAGGTTTCACTGTATTCATACATGTACAAAAGCATAGGTAATTAAAAGTACCGACTGTACATGTTGATAATCTTTTCACAGCACACAGTTAGACCAATGTAAGCATACTGTACTTTCCTCTGCTGATTCAATTCAAACCATTGCTTACATTCAGTGCATTGAGCAAATTAACAGCAGCAGTGTGATGTCAAAACAGTTAAATCAAAGAACTGACAAAACGCTGATACCATTATATTGCGTGCTAATATTGCATTCAGTCCTGTCGATATTTCAATATACTGTAGTTCAAATGACACAGCTGTTTTCAGAAAAAAAAAAACCCTGGTTGAGCACAGCTTTGGAGAACTCAGTAGCATTGAAAATTTTAATACATGCAACTGCTGAATCGTATTGAATATATATCAGCTATCTCCTTGCAAGAAAATACAACCTGAACTGACATAATAAACCTCCTGCACGTAGAAAATAGAACACCGAGCAAATTCGAAACGGGATATACTTCGAGGTTTCCTGTCTTAAAACCCTAATCATTTATTATTTTCTTCCTCAAATAAGTAATTAGTGAAATAATCAATTTATCTACATTGAATAATTATGCCTAAATTATCTAATCGAGTCTAATACCAGGGATTCACAAACTCTCGGTCTAGCATTGTTTACACTGCAGCGCTGGTTGTTTTACCCCTGACCTCAGATTGACCTTATGACGTGCAAGCCTAGTACAAGTGGTGAAAACATAAGATAAAACATTTTGGTCATTTTATTCAATTCAATTTTACCAGGGTGACCCCCTGGAAAAAATATCCTGGATCCGTGCCCATTTTTTCCTTTTTTTTGTGAAAATTCATATAAATATCAATACAAATATGAAATTTATTCAAATATGTGTGGCAGTTGGCAGTAAGCAGCGGACAGTTGGCAGTAAGCAGTCAGCAGTTGGCAGTAAGCAGTTGGCTGTCGTATATGGCATTCCATTGTATAGCAATAAATAAAAAGATCTCTTTAATTTCATTTTAAATAAAATTTGATTTTAATTGCTTGAAGGCTTTACAATTTGTTATTATTTTTTCCTCTTTCTTGTTTGAAGAAGGGAATAGAATCAGCCGAGGTTTGCCGAAAGCTCTCGGCCAGTTTACGGAGATGACCGAGCGACAACCGTGGTAGGGCTAATGCCAGTAAAAAGCTAATGTAGAAATACAAAATCAAGAAATTCAAAAGAATTATACGGCCTGATAGGTGTAGATCAGTTTACTGTTTAAGATTGTTGCTAAAGACGGTAAGCTTTTTTAAAAAGCTCTACTTGTTTTTTATCTTAAATCTAAAGTACAAATAGCATTGTTTTGACAGAAAAAAAAAATGAACATACAAAGCCCCTGACGGTTGCACGTTTTTTTTTCCACGTGATCTAATTCAATGCGCGTTTAGCTCTCGAAAATTTAATTTCTGTGCTATTCATTGTGTTTATTTATTTAAACAATAAAATGCTTTATTTGGTGCAAGTATGCGGCGAATTAATGTTGCAGCCGTTGCAGAAATAATGCAGAATGCGCATAAGGGGGGGTGGGGGGGTTCAAGGTTATAAGAGTCCTTGTCTAGTTGATACGTTTGTAAAGAACCGTTAAAATCTAATGCCCCTCACACTCTATAGGCCGTAGGTAGAAAGGAATTTTAGTTTGAGCTAGGGGAGGGGGCACCTGTAGGCCCTACATGATTTTCCAGTTTAAGGCACTATCAAGTACCCACGAATAGGGTGTGGCCAGGGTCAAATTTTGAATTAAAGATTTAAAAAACGTTAAATTTTGCTAAAAATTAGCAAAGTGCACGTGTTTAGACGTTTACTGTACAAATATGACGTCATCAAATAAAGAATGTGACGTAAAACTTTTAAGTTCAATAGAGATAGATAATATTTATACCGTTATTTTTCTGGTTTACTTTAGTTAAATTTCTGAAAAGTATAGGCCGATTGTGCACCTTCGTGGCTCTACTTCTTCAGATATTCTTGTCAAGCTCTCAATGCAAAATTAGGTAAAATTAAATAAACCATCATATCTAGAATTTTCTGAGGTTTTTGAGAATCAAGAATTTTATTCTCCTACATTTTAGTTTCTTTTTCCCCTGTGTTTCTTGCTTATTCCCAAACCAAGTTTGGAGAATTTTTCATTTCTGCATTAAGAATAATATTGCAAAAGAAGATCTGAAAATTCACTGTTATCCAAGAGAGAGATGAATTTTTCATTAGAATGATAGTATTATATTGCCACAATTATTTCATAGAGTGAATTTAGTTTGTAATCACTACCTTTTAATGTTTTCTGCTCTGTGACAATTGAAGAAATCAGATGTTACAATTTTAATGATCTAATACTGATCTGTAAATCTATAGAACTGGTAGAAAACATGTTTAATTATTGTGCACCCTTTATTGCAACTAATATTGCTTTTTGGCAGGACACCATTAGATACCGTATCAAACATTAAAGGTATATGCAGAAAAATATTCATATTGTCAACTGCCCTGTTATTTTTCAGGTTGAAATTTTATTCTTTGGAGGAAATAAAATATTTTACCTATTACAACCCAATTTAGCCCCCCCCCTTTTACTGTAAACCTTTTAATATATTTTATGACTGTGTTTAATAGATTTTTTATCTTAATGTCACACAATTCCCTCAGGTTATATAGAACTGTCTACGTTTATTTGCGTTTGGATGAAAAGTTCTGAGTCATGCTTTGAACGTCAATTATAACATAATGACACGCCGATATTTTTAGAAACGAGAAATAAATATTTGTCGTAGTTTTAGGACACCCCATTCTTCGCGACAAGCATCACGAGTTACACTGAAATGGAGCTTTAAAAAAATTAGAAGAGGGAGTTAGAGACACCCCGCTTCTGTAAAACACAAATTGCAACGAATATGTACATAGTTTTGAACTTATCATGTCTATTGAAGTTACCACAACACATGTTTCGGTCGAACACGTGTTTACTAGGTGCTTATTTAGATCCTCAATTTGATTGGCTATTATATTAATGGAAAACCTGTTCTACAGGTATTTGAATAAACAACTTGACCGTTTTATCCATTTCTAAAGAAATGGGCGTGTCATAACATGACAATAAATACTCTAAAGATAGCTCAAAACGTTCCATTCGAACGAAAAATTTTACCACTTCAATGCGCTTCATTGTATGTACATATTTGTCGCAATTTGTGTTTTACAGAAGCGGAGAGTCTCTCTAACTCTCTCTTCTAATGTTTTTCAAGCTCCATTTCAGTGTAACTCATATTGCTTGTCGTGAAGAATTGGGCTGACCTAAAACATTACAACGAATATTTCTTTCTCGTTTCTAAAAATATGGGCGTGTCATTATGTTGTAATTGACGTTCAAAACATGATTCAGAACGTTTCATCGGAACGGAAAATTTTACCACTTCAATGCGCTTCATTGTACTTTGCATATGAAATACAGAACCATTCAAATACCACTTTACAATACTGACCAATCGTGTATTGAATGATTGTTCACGAGAATGCAGTAAACAATAATCACATGTGGACTGACAAAGCAATTAAGTTTTTATCCTTATAATGATGGAATTGATCGCTAGATACAATATAATATATATATATTACAATAGCTTCAAAGTTTATCCTTATTTCATGCTTTAGATATTCTCATTTGTATCAAAATACACTCCTTTCGGTCAATTCACAAGAAATATGGCACGTGCTTTTTGCTGGACAGTAAACGGGCTTTGACTGACCACGTGTTGCGCTGGAAAACAATCATTCAATACGATTGGTCAGTGTTGTCGGGGCATTGTTAGATTCTGTTTTTTATATGCAAAGTATTATTTATTTCATTCAAATCAAACATCCAATCGATGAATGATAATGGTAATCAATTTGTGAAATTTTTACCACGGTCGATCAAGCAAAGTGACACGCTGTTATTGGAATGATAGTATTGTTTACTTTTCATTTTGCTGTCATAATGTTCAACTTTTGCATTATTGTTTGATATCAAATGATGGTTAATATTTTTAAATTTGTTTATATAATAGATTTTCAGTAGTTTTTTAACGTGCTTTTAGCATAAAAACATTAAAAAGTCTTGCTGCATATCATGTGGTTCTGAATTTATACAATGAAGCGCATTGAAGTGGTAAAATTTTCCGTTTGGATGAAACGTTCTGAGTCATGCTTTGACCGTCAATTATAACATAACGACACACCCATTTCTTTAGAAACGAGGAAGAAATATTCGTCGTAATGTTTTAGGGCACCCTACTTTCCGCGACAAACAACATGAGTTACACTAAATTGAAGATTTTTAAATAAGAAAAAACTATATAGAGAGTCCCCGCTTTTGTAAAACACGCATTGGAACGAATTTGTACATAATTATGATTTTATCATGTTTATTGGGGTTAGCATAACACATGTATCGGTCGAACACGTGCTTACTAGGTGTTTATGCAGACCGTCAATTTGACTGGCTACTATATTTATGGAATACCTGTTCTACAGGTATTCGATTGAATCATTTGACCGATTTTTCCTTTCTAAAGAAATGGGCGTCTCTTAAGATAGCTCAAAACGTTCTATCCAAACGGAATGAGCGGAGCCCATTCTTCGTGACGAAGATTTCTCTTCATATGATCTTACTGACTTAGAACAGAACCTCAGCCAATCAAATGAATGGATTAAAAATAAACTCCTCCCACGGCTGTGTCATATATAAGGCTCAGCTTGGCCGCTCGTTGTACATATCGAGCAATCAATATCGAACACACGCGCGGTTTCAGAATGGACTCCCAACCCATTCAGGTTAGCACGGGATTATATGAAATAGCTTGATTTACTAGGAAAATGGTATGGTGAAGATATTAAAATTACTGAACTAATGAATACCCATGTAACAAGAATCGTAATATCTATATTTTTGAAAAATGATTGTGTTAAGATGACAAGGCCCTAAGCAGCAAGAGTGCGTGGGTTTCGCTGTCTAATATCAAATAGAAATTTGATGAAAATTGTGATTAAATTAGTCTTCAAAGAAAGGTTCGTCTCTGATGCACATGACGATGGTTGTATTTTCTGTATGTACCGAAAGGTAAAAAAAATATTCAAAAAGGCGACAAAAGATTACAGTGGGAAAAAAGTGTAGCAAGGCCTAGAAAGTTTAAATATCATTGTAAACAGCACGTGGGTTTTGAATAGTTTCTTTTTGTGTGCTGAACAAAGACCAATGAAGACACACCCATATAACTGTCAAGAGAACCAATCATACACCGTTAAATATTTCAGAAATAGAAGAATTCTTCACTATGAAGAATCAATTCTTCGCGAGAAATGGAAGCATTTGATTGGCTGAATAAGTAGGTTATGTTCTAAAGATAGCTCAAAACGTTCCACCCAAACAGAAAATTTTACCACTTCAATGCGCTTTATTGTATTTTGGTCTGACAAGTATCACATTAGGTTTGAATCTAGGTCGCAAGGTTACTCAGGTGTATCATTAGATTTTACAGGTAAATGTGAGTTGCTTTCAATGTTGTATGAAGCCACATGTATGTGCCAAAGTGTTCTGCTGTAAATAAATTTAATTTTTTTTTTTTTTCATTGCAAATATTTTTTGCAGATTGCAGAACTAGTGAATGACACCCCCCCTTTTCCAATCTTTCAAAAGGTATTATTTAAGGTTTCGTCAATGGTCAACATGTCTAAAAAAAAATTTTTACAATAGCTCCAAAAGTATCTGTGGTATAAAGTCAAAACGTTTACAGTTTATAAATATATCATTGATTAATAGATAGAAAGTATCACTTGATAACAAATATTTTAAAAAAGATATTTTTTGAGAAAAATTGTATCAGAAAATGTGAAACGCACCCGCGTAATTTTGTCCTTTTTGTGAAAACCAACATTGTAGAAATAATAAATGTTTATCATTGAAGGGCAAGTTGGACGTGAATGGTCTCTGAAAGACTGTTATTGAAAGCATGACATGTATAAATACAAAACCCCTATAGAATCTGCCATTTGCAATGTACTTTCACTTTCAAGTCTTAACATTTTGACAAAATAAACAGGGAAAACAACTTTCCAGAGGCTATCCAAGTCCAACTTGCCCTTCATTGATAAACATATTTTTTTCTGCAATGATGGTTTTCACTAAGAGCCCGGAATTAATAAGGTGTACTTTTTTGAAAATATATGCATTTTTAAGAAGAATATTTCTCAATTAATATTGTTCCAAGTATTTATTTATCAAGTGATACTTTTTATCTGTTAATCAATGAAAAATTTATAAACTGTAAAGGTTTTAACTTTACACCTCGCATAGGTTTGGGGCTATTGTAAAAATAAATTTTTGGACATGTTGACCTTTGACGAAACCTTAACAAAGTCAGGAAGTTAGCTTCCCACTCCAATTTTCTCCCACCTTATGGGTTATAAATAAACAGTCACATAAATAAAATAATATTATATACTGAACAAAAAAAGAAACGCATAATCAGAATAATATGAAATTCTAAGTTTTCAGTTTAAACCTTATATTATTTAAACGATTTTAGAGTGTGTTGTGATAAAAATCAATGTTGCAAATTGAAAGGTCAAGTTGATGTCATTTTCATTGCCCCCAAATTGAAGGGGCATAACAATATGTACTGTGCAAAGTCTCAATGCTAGTTGGTTTCCAATATCTGCAAGAGATATCGTGGAGGAATACCATCTCGTTCAGTCTCTTGCGAACAATTTTATGGTTCTGCTGATTTTTTCATCCAGCAATTGTAGCAGCAGTTTTTACAGCAATTTCTGAATCACATGAGGTGATGAAGGGGGGGGGGGGGTGTCTGACGGTCGTGCCGGGTTGTCGTTACCTGCGGATGGCCAGATAGTGCTCGTCAGACGTTAGTTTTAAGGTTGCAAAGCCCATTGATTTATTTCAAATACAGCTGCAACTTCCTGTTGCGTAGTTCCATTTAGTATCATCGTTAGCCTGGTTGTATTCATCTTTGTTTGGGCGTGGCATTGCAGTATCAACACTGCAATCAAATCTTAAATATGGGTTTAATAGAAGTGTTAAAAGTTTCTCTAAATCCAAAATATCAATGAAAATAGACATCCGATTTAGAAGAAATCATGAAAAACACTACTTTCATAAACATGTTTAATCAAGGGAGATAATTCAATACTTGGGTTTTAAAACCCCATGTTGTCCTTTAAATAGGTCACAGGTATCCAATGATATAAAAAATAGTTGTTTCATTACATTTTTAAAATTTCTTTGACGAGTAAAACAATATGCGTTTCTTTTTTTGTTGAGTATAGATAATCATATAAATAGCACATATAACATGCATTTCATTAAATTATGATTAAAATCTCTACACCCATTTCTATCAGTCTCTGAAAAATCTGAAAGAATTGATTAAGAGGTTGAATTACAGAATAACTTATGACTTAAAGACGGAGTATTTATTTAATTCTTTACATTGATTTAATTCTTATTTTTAGCTCTTTTGAGCCAAAGGCTCAAAGAGCTAATGCTATGGCCATTGGTGCGGTGTGCATAAACCTTTTAGAATATAGGCCATAACTTAAGAACCCCTTCCAATCGTACCAAATT
>NW_026940534.1:0-122312 GCF_032062105.1 Saccostrea cuccullata
GCAATAGCAGTGTGAGTAAATGTCATAAAGTGTTGACATTATGTAATGGAAGGATGACGCAATGCAATTGTTCTGTTCTGCTATAAGGCAGTGACGGCGTTCCATAGTTCAGATTTGATACGTGTTTCTGATCTGATAATTTTTTGATGACGTTCGTGGTCTATTGGAGAATAATGTCCCGCGGCTTCCTTTGAAGATTTCAATAACCGTGGTAGAATTGAGATTAATGTATGCATGTATATGTATAAAACGAAAGTAATATTATTGAAAGAAAGAAAACTCATATCATTTGTAAAATTTACTTCAGTTGCATTTATTTAAAGAAAAATTAAATACGTGAAAATACTATACATTGTTATTTTATAATTGCTATCAGTTCTGCAATTAAAATGAAGTGAAATTTCACGTTTGTTAAACGCAAGAATTGATTTTTGTTTCTGTCGACTGATTTTGTGATTGATTTGGCGGAACAAACAAATCAGCTAATACCCCATTTCTTTGTTTGGGTAAAAGAAATCAAGTTTAAAGTAAAACTAGAATAAAGATACTGCATGATAAATTATTTGGTTGTCTTTGCTATAATTTTAAAATTAACCTTTGTAGAAAACCAGCTAGTTATTTTGTTACCAAGGATCTCGTGAACTAGTTTATATTATGCATTTTGTCTTATTTGAATATAGATGTACATACTTTCATTTCCTGTTTGTTTTCCTATTAATTTTGCATGGCACCTCATAGTTCAGACGTTATTGTAAATATAAAGGCAGAAGGAAAAGGTATACAGATTTATTTAGCAATGGAATTTAATGCATTGGAGTGCCTTTCTGATCTACATTTATATTGAATCTCTGTGAGTTTTATCAATGGTAAACCAAATAATTTAAAGTTTACAATTGCAAGTGCGTAAGTACGTTTGTATTATGTTATGGTGTCATGCATCTGTAAATACTGATGCACACAATAGTTTGAAATAAGTTATTTTCAGTTTCAAACTGTTTAATTTTCGAGCACACAAAATGTTAAAACAGGCAAATATGTCGATCCATATTCATTTTAGATTATGAGAATATTATAGTAAAAATTAAGTTTTACACAACCACGGGTACTATCATTACTCTGATGAATTGTGCATTTATAACTTTTTTCATAAAAATTGAAAATATCAATAACTTTGTAGCAGTGTGTTTTTAATTGTATATATTATGAAACATACAATATGGAATAAATAGGTGTATTATTGATATACCGGGTAAATGAAATTGAGTTTATATAAAACCTAGATCCACCCCTTTACAAATACTTGTGAGCGATAAAGTTCAAGGTCATTCTCTTGGGGTTCTGTCTTTTTATTGGTTGTGGTTCTGAGTTGTTTTCAGTTGCTTTAGTTAGACTACTCAGAGGTTTTGGCCAGGTTGGCAGTGTTAAAATTTACTAGAGTTTATAGACAAAGAATTGTTAGACTTTCTTGACTTGAGACCTTTAGAACAGACCTGGAAGTAAGTATTTACTTTATTAACATTCTTTATCTTTATAATACCTTTATTTAGCTAATATCACTGTTTAAAAGAAGAGTGAAAGTTTAAATAATGAATTAAAGCTTAATCTTCAGTTTATCATCTCAGAGAATATATTTATAAGAATCATGAGTATTGTATTATATATAGTACAGTTTATAGTATTTCTTATTAGATATGTAAGCTGAAGCATCCAGTAGTTTTTGGTGTTTTAAGGAATGGGCCTTGTCCCATAGATAGGTAATTAGCATATGTTACCTTTTGTATATTTTAAAGTAATAATATTATATCATTGCATTAATTGAAATGTGATTGTAAAATATGTGTATAAAGATTAACTGTACAGTGATTTATTTATATGCTAAATATTTAAATTAAGAGAGATAACTCTTAACTGAGAAATTTATCTTTTGTACATCAAAATAGGTAAAATAGAATACATGTATACATTTGTTATTATTTCATGTGATATTCATTGTTATTGTTTTATTTTATAGGGCCATTCATTTACTTGATGAACATCCATATTAAACATATATGAACCCTTAGACAGGAGTTTGGTTGTTATTACATCCTATATATAAACCACCCCTGCAACATTGGCGCCCACGTTGGGACTGGATGCCTTCAACCGGAACCAGGACGACTGCATGGTAAACACACCGTAAGTGATTCGCTGGAGAGTGACTTTCCCTAAGATGTGAATTTGAACTTGTGTGCACACCGTTCTGTGAATTCGAAACTGGCCAGTAGAGGTATTGTGTACGTACAGATAGAAACTGTTTTCAGGGTACATATTTAATTTTTACAGGCATGCCATATTGTTGTTTTTAAATTATTTGCATAGATCTCGTAATTATGTGAATGCTGTAATTTAATTTGTAAAAGCAGTGAATATTTTTCATTTAGATCTTGATTGATTTCTAAAATGTAAAAGGTAAATTTTTCTTGTTTTATTCAAATTTTTGGTTAAAACAAATCCAGTACTGGTTATCTTTGTATTTTGGCCTCAGTTTATTTATCTATTTATTTTTAATTTTTGATTGAAAACATCTAACTATTTTTTGTGAATTTTGTAAATATTTTTTTTTTTTTATTATTTTATTTTTTTTTCTCTCAGATAAATAATTTTCATTTGAATTAAATAAATCAAAAGTTAGGTAAATTTTGTGAAAGTCATGTGAGAAAGTCCTGAGCACAGCATTCAGATTCCCCAGTTCTCTTTCTAGCTTTATTCCTTTGCACTAATATGTGACCAAACAGTTTACTGACCTTTATTGACAGTAACATTTGACTGGTGTATATAGTTTGTGTTACAAGTTTATCGAGTTTGATTGGTCAGTTGTTTTTCATAATGGTTTGCTAGTCCTGCAGTTATTTTGTGTAGAGATGTAGTTGTCAGAATCTGATCAGTGTTTGTCCGTCAAAATCATCCCTTAATACACCCTATTATATATTATAGGTATTTAATTTACTGTAGTATTAAATAAGTAAGTACCGAGATCCGCGCCATCTTCGTGTTGTGATCACAATAATTGAGATCGGGTTCGGGATCCGTTTCGAGAATTTAACCGGAAGTCGGTTTGTTTTCATGGGTTTGTGAAGAACTTCAGAAATTAGAGGAATATTTATTCCTTTCCTGTAGTAAGTGGGTTAAGAAATTGATTTAAATTATCATGTAAAGTTTAATCTCCATATACTGTAGTCACGCTTGTTCGTCTGGTACTGCGTAAATAAATTTTAGTCCGTACAATTACCAAATCTTGTTGACAATTTAGACTTTGTCAACTTCACGTGTTTGTGTTATTCTTTGAAAAGCTTATCATTTGAAGCAATTCTTATCTAAGTGTAAGCGCTTTCGGCATGTAATTGAAATTCTCTTTCAGTATTTTTTTTTATTGCAGATTTATTTTCTTTTCAGGAATTATTTGTAAATACTTGACAAATTTTGAAAAGCATTTTGAAAGTATATTTTGTCTTTGAAATTTGCACATATTTGTTTACATTTTCTGCAAACCGGAAGTGCATCTTTACATACCGGAAATACTCTTTGTTTACAGAAAGGGGTTTGTTTACATTGACTATGCAAATGTTTTATAGTTTTTATGTCGCATGCTTGTGTTCCTATCATGTACATTGTGTTGTGAAAAAATGATTGAGTCTGAAATTATTCACTTATGTATTTCACACAGATTTTCAGAATTATTTTGTGTACTTTGTATGTCACCATAGACGCTCTGAGTTTCCATCTATCAGGTGATACTGATTTTTCATGCAGTAAAATCATGGAGTTTTCAGCGAAAGAGATTGACAATATTGTCACAGCTTTTAGAGAATTAGATGTTAAACCAAATGTAGATTCACCTCAGAGTTTTATTGATTGGATGGTAGATTATCATGAACAATCTGTTTTGCCTATTGGTATTCCTAAATTGTCCTTGTTTTCAGGAAAAGGTGCAGCTTCATTTCAGGTTTGGCACTATGAAGTTCGGTGTTTAATTCAAGAAGGATACCCAACAGAGAGAATACTTCAAGCCATTAGACATTCACTTAAAGGAGAAGCGAATAGGACCGTTATGAACTTAGGTGTTGAAGCAACATTATCAGACATTCTCGCAAGGTTGGACAGTGTGTATGGATTTATCGAGAGAACTGAGGCTGTACTTGCTGATTTTTATTCAGCACGACAGAAGCCAGATGAAGATGTTACATCATGGAGTTGCAGATTAGAGGACATAATGTGTAAAGTGTGTCAAACTAAAGACATTGACTCTAGTGAAAAGAATTTAATGTTGCACAATATGTTGTGGATTGGACTAAACTCTCCATTAAAAGACATCACTGGATATCTGTTTGACAGCATTCAAAGCTTCGATGAACTTCGAACAGCTTTAAGGAGAGTGGAACAAGAACATTTGGTTCGTAGTGATATTCATAAGGAAGACAGAAATTCAATGGAATCCAATGAGAAACAGAAAAAAAATTCATACAAGAAACAGAAATTGGTGAAAAAGAAAGACACAAGTGACAAATTGAGTTCCATCACTATGCAGGTTTCATCGGAACCAAATATTGATAATTTTTCAGTGAACAGGCAGGATCATGAACAAATGAACACTGGAACTGTGTCGTCGACATCTTATGTACCATATGATACTGGTGGTCAGAAATATTCTACAGAGAATGGACCTGTGTGTTACAAATGTGGACAACACGGACACATTGCGATTGGATGTCGAGTGATTATGCACCACAGGAGACAACCATATCAAACTCAGAAGTCTGCAAATCGAGGATATATTCATCAGCAGCAGTATACACCATCCTCACAGACTTACAACAAGAAGTCATCATTGATAGGAGAGTGTAATGAAGTGTCCGTCAAGATTTTTGATGTTGCAACTACTGCACTACTTGACACTGGATCAACTGTCTCTACCATCAGTGAAACTTTTTACAAGGAACATTTTCCTGATATTCCATTGCAATCATTAGACTTTGCATTGAATGTAGAGTGTGCAGATGGACAACAACTTCCATATTCAGGATACATTTCACTGGATGTACAGATATTAGGAATTTCATCATTTCCTTTATTGAATGATTGTTTGTTCCTGGTTGTTCCACAGAGTGCATACAATTCAAAGGTTCCTATTCTTATTGGGACTAATCTACTGTGCATCATAATGGAGACTACCAAGGATATGTATGGAAACCAGTTCCTACAGAGAGCAGACATGCATACACCATGGTACCTGTCGATGAGATGTTTGGTAATGCGTGAAAGAGAACTTGCCAAGAACAGAGACAAACTAGCTCTTATCCGATCAGCAGAGAGTAGGAAGATCACTATACCTGCAAACAGTGAAGTTGTGATTAACGGCTACCTGGATAAGAAAATCAACTATGAACCAGTGTGTGCTATTGTACAACCAACAACTTCATCCTTCATACCTGATGATCTGGATATTTCACCTACTCTTGTCTCGTACCATTACCAAAAGACTGGACTAGTGCCTATCCACATTACAAATGTTTCAACTAGGACAGTTACAGTTCCACCAAAGGCATTATTATGTGAACTTCAGCCTGTAACAGTAGAAAGTCAAAAGCAACTTAAAGGAGAGAAAATGCCTGATTTCGACATCATGGAAAAGATAAAGATAGTTGACACTAACCTTGCTGCAACAGAACTACAGAAAGCCGTTCGGTTCATAAAGACCTACAATGATATATTTTCCAAGAATGATGAGGACATTGGACTTACAGCCAGAGTGAAACATCAGATAGAACTTACCAATACAGTGCCATTCAAACAACGCCATAGAAAAATTCCCATCAACATGATTGATGAAGTGAGGAACCACATACAGCAACTCCTTACAAGTGGGGTCATCAGGAGGTCAAAGTCGCCATGGGCCAGTAATGTGGTTTTAGTGAGAAAGAAGAATGGGCAGCTTAGGATGTGCATTGACTACAGGCAATTAAACCAAAGGACAGTAAAGGATGCATATGCTCTTCCTAGAATTGATGACATCCTGGATTCTCTTCATGGAAACAAATACTTCACCGTCCTTGACATGAAGAGTGGTTATCATCAAATAGAGATAGAGGAAAAGCACAAGCAGCGCACAGCCTTTACCGTGGGTCCACTTGGATTCTTTGAGTATGAGCGGATGCCATTTGGATTAGCCAATGCCCCCGCCACCTACCAACGACTGATGGAGGACATATTTTCAGACCTTAACCTCAGTATTTGCCTAATCTACTTGGACGACATCATAGTGTTTTCAAGGACATTTGAGGAACATCTTGAAAGGCTCGACAAAGTTCTACAAAGAATACGGAATTCTGGATTGAAACTATCTCCATCTAAATGCCAGTTCTTCCAGACTAAGGTTAAATATGTCGGACATATTATTTCAGCCGAGGGAATATCACCAGACCCTGACAAAGTGGATAAAGTGAAGTCATGGCCAGTACCAAGAACACCAGAGGAAGTGCGCAAATTTTTAGGATTCATCGGTTATTACCGGAAATTTATACAGAACTTTTCGAGAATTGCCAGACCTCTCACAGACTTAACACCTAGTCCACAATCATCAAAGAAAAGAGGAAAACAACAGTCATCAGTCGAATGGAAATGGGGTAAAGATCAACAAGAGGCTTTTGATGTTCTACGCCAGCACTTGACATCACCACCAATACTTGGTTATCCAGACATGACACTGCCATTTGAACTTCACACTGATGCAAGCTCCAGAGGACTTGGTGCCATTCTTTACCAAGAACAGCAAGGAATGAAGCGAGTCATTGGATATGCGAGCAGAGGACTTACACCTGCAGAACGAAATTATCCGGCCCATAAGCTTGAGTTCTTAGCCTTAAAATGGTCCATCACAGAGAAGTTCAAAGATTATTTATACGGATCCAAATTTACTGCAATTACAGACAACAACCCATTAACCTACATCCTTTCCAATGCCAAATTAGACGCAACAGGTCACAGATGGGTTGCAGCATTATCCGCCTACAATTTCGACATAAAATACAGACCAGGGAAGAACAACGCAGCAGCAGATGCATTATCAAGACTGGAGTCAACGAGTAAGGAAATGGTCACCATCTCATCTGATTCTATTAGTGCCATCAGCAGGTCACAAACAACACCTTGCATAGAATCGATATCCATCTCGGAACAACCAACTGCCCAGTTACAGGATCCTCATGGATTGATGAGGTTTGATATTGCAAAGGCTCAACAGGAAGACCCTGAGCTATTACCCTGGATACAGAGTATTTATGATGGATACAAACCAAAGAAAAGTGATTTATCAGGATCCTTTGCAGACACCATCTTGTTTAGAAACTTTGACAAATTGAAGCTTATGAACAACATCCTGTATAGAGAAGTTAAGGTGGATGAAAATAAAGTCAATCAGCTAGTGGTACCATCAAGCTTAGTAGGCCATGTACTGAAGTCGCTACACAACAACATGGGACATCCTGGAAGAGAGAAGACGTTAGGATTACTTAGGGATAGATTCTTCTGGCCCGGACAGTACAAAGATGTTGAAAACTGGATTTCAGAATGCAGAAGATGTATACTTAGGAAAACACCAGCCCAGGACAAAGCAGAGCTTACCAACATCGTCACCTCGCAGCCACTTGAATTAGTGTGTATGGATTTCCTGTGTTTGGAGAGAAGTAAGGGAGGATATGAAAATGTGCTTGTAATAACAGATCACTTTACTCGCTTTGCCATCGCCATTCCAACTAGAAACACTACAGCTAGAACTACAGCAGAAGCATTTTTCAACAACTTCATTGTTCACTATGGACTCCCCAAACGAATTCATTCTGATCAAGGCGCAAATTTCGAGAGTAAACTTATCAAGGAATTATGTCAACTTTTTGGAATTTCTAAATCAAGGACTACACCATACCACCCCATGGGAAATGGATTATGTGAACGTTTCAACAGAACTTTGATCAACATGTTAGGATCTTTAGAACAATCGAGGAAAGCAGACTGGAAATCTTACATAGCTCCCATTGTACACGCTTATAACTGCATGAAACAGGAAACTACAAAATTTTCGCCTTATCATCTAATGTTCGGAAGAGAACCAAATCTCCCCATAGATATTGAATTTGGATTACATAAAGAAAATCAGAAGTCATCAACTCTTACAAAATACATTGACAACATGAAGGAACGCTTAAGGAAATCTTACCAGTTGGCATCAGAAGCTGCAAGAAAATCTCAACAAAGACAAAAAGATAACTATGATCTTAGATCCAGAGGAGCTGTACTAGAGGTCGGCGATAGAGTCCTGGTGAAGATAGTTGCATTTGATGGCCGACACAAACTCGCAGACAAATGGGAGGAAGAACCGTATTTAGTGATTAGTCAACCTAACCAAGGGATTCCTGTCTACAAAGTCCAGAGGGAAGATGGAGTTGGTAGACTAAGGATATTGCATAGAAATCTACTCTTACCCATTGGACATGTTACAGAATTTAAACCAAAGATAGATTCCAAAGAAAAGAAGCCAGTTCCTGCTATGCGGAAACCCACACCAAAGCCAAGGACTAGACAGAATAAGAGGGAAAACGGGGACACACAGTCCACTGTTGATACCCAGTCAGATACAGATGATGAGGAAGCAGTCATTATAACAATACCAGGTGGAACACAAGGTCATCACATTGATGCCCCTAACATTGTGTTACCTGAAGTGGAGACAGAAAGTGGTATTGTGGATGAAGATCTTCAAACAGTTGGGGACGCCCATCAGACTGGAGAAGATGTATTGCAAGAGAATACAGATAATGAGACTGCTATGGAACCTGCACCACAAGCAGATGATCCAGAATCTGAAGCTGAACCAGCAGCTGTTGAACAAGAAGATAAAGCTGAACCTGAGGCTGAACAGGATGATAAAGTTGAACCTACAGGAGAAGCTGAAGTAACAGATGAAGTTCAACCAGAACCAGATGATATAAGTTCACCTATTGCTGCTCCACGCAGATCAACCAGGGCTAGAAGAGAGCCAGATTGGTTAAGGAGTGGAGAGTATGTTCGAGTACAACAGGCTATTGATCCGCATTGGAAAGTAACATTGCTACAGAACATCTTGCAGGACGAGCGCTGTGAAGGATTTGAACGAGGTGAGATTTTAAAAACTTTACTTGATATTGTAAAGAAAACTTAAATTTGTAAATTTCAGCATGATTTTAATATGATTTTTAATTTTACATTCTTCGTATGAGAATGACGAGGACGTCATTTTTCGGAGGAGGGGAAGAATGTAGCAGTGTGTTTTTAATTGTATATATTATGAAACATACAATATGGAATAAATAGGTGTATTATTGATATACCGGGTAAATGAAATTGAGTTTATATAAAACCTAGATCCACCCCTTTACAAATACTTGTGAGCGATAAAGTTCAAGGTCATTCTCTTGGGGTTCTGTCTTTTTATTGGTTGTGGTTCTGAGTTGTTTTCAGTTGCTTTAGTTAGACTACTCAGAGGTTTTGGCCAGGTTGGCAGTGTTAAAATTTACTAGAGTTTATAGACAAAGAATTGTTAGACTTTCTTGACTTGAGACCTTTAGAACAGACCTGGAAGTAAGTATTTACTTTATTAACATTCTTTATCTTTATAATACCTTTATTTAGCTAATATCACTGTTTAAAAGAAGAGTGAAAGTTTAAATAATGAATTAAAGCTTAATCTTCAGTTTATCATCTCAGAGAATATATTTATAAGAATCATGAGTATTGTATTATATATAGTACAGTTTATAGTATTTCTTATTAGATATGTAAGCTGAAGCATCCAGTAGTTTTTGGTGTTTTAAGGAATGGGCCTTGTCCCATAGATAGGTAATTAGCATATGTTACCTTTTGTATATTTTAAAGTAATAATATTATATCATTGCATTAATTGAAATGTGATTGTAAAATATGTGTATAAAGATTAACTGTACAGTGATTTATTTATATGCTAAATATTTAAATTAAGAGAGATAACTCTTAACTGAGAAATTTATCTTTTGCACATCAAAATAGGTAAAATAGAATACATGTATACATTTGTTATTATTTCATGTGATATTCATTGTTATTGTTTTATTTTATAGGGCCATTCATTTACTTGATGAACATCCATATTAAACATATATGAACCCTTAGACAGGAGTTTGGTTGTTATTACATCCTATATATAAACCACCCCTGGAACAACTTGACTTTAATGAAAAATAGATATTACTACGTTGTCAAAATTATCTTCAAAATTAGTGATATATTTTTATATAAAACTAAATGATGGTAAGAATAATCTCAGTATAGTTACATAAATGGAGTTGAGTCATTCTTGTTAAGGGAAATTAAACTTAAGATGAGAGTTTCGTCTACCTGATCAATATATAAGGCTCACGACGGGTGTGGTCGGTCCCCAGGGGATGTCTCAGTTAGATTGTACACAATTGTCAAATCAACCTGACTTTATGAGTGTACAATAGATGTCATCAAATTGTTAAAACGGAAAGTACAAAGTTGGCAAAATATCTTCTCAAAAATATTGCATGACTCATATGACAAGAAGAAAATAACCTTTACCATGTGATTTACCATGTGATTATCTCTGGTGTCATGGTCAGGGCAGCTCAAAGGGATAAATATGGCAAAATAAAAAAAAACACTGCTTTTATATGCTCTCTACAAATACTAAATACTGCAGGAAAAATCAAAATTTGTCGACTTCAAGTATGATAATGATTCTTTATATGTAACTTATGTCTTTTAAATTACATGTACAATGCATAACTTAATATTGTTTCAGACCTGGGATTCCTTTGAACATAATCTTGACAAATCTCTACAAAAACATAATTCTTAGAGCGTACCATGATCAGATGACTGGGGATGCTTTCTCCCCTAGTCACCTGATCCCACATCTGGAGTTTCCAGGGTTTATGTTTATGACCTTTTCACAGATTTGTGTTATGAAATGATTACTGAAGATTCATCACTGTTCTTATCTCTTTTTTTCATTTTCAGTTTTTTTGCTTTGGTTTGCATTGGAGTAAGCAAGGACTTGAAGACCAACACAGACGTCCGACATGGTAAATCTTATGAAAATATTCATCGCTGCCTTACCGATTATACTTGTATTCCTGCTTATCAAGATTTTTTTCGGTGCACCTGCTGTGATGCTTGCTGAAGGGATAAAGTATTGTCTGTATGTGTTCGGACAAATTGTTGCCATGGTCATAACACTGTGTGTTTCGGTCTGCTGTTTACTGACTTTTACGAGAAGGTTCCAGGTCAGCTGTTAGCAAATTTCTATCTAATAAAAGAATTGTAGTTAATGACAACACAGTTATGCATGCAAAATAATGTTAAAACATATAAATGTATAGATTACTAAACAATTGCATCATTTAATCATACATCAGATACATATGGATAAAAATAAATTCGTAAGTACAATTTTGTTCTCTCCAGATAGATTTAACATTTTTTTTAATCTTGCTTTTCTTAACTATTTTAGCACGAAGAGCAAGGATTCAAATCTAAGGCAATTGAACTACAATCGAGAGTCAGCAACTCTGCCTCAGTGAGTGATCCCTTAAGCACAATCTAAATACTGAAAAATATATGATTATTTCCTGTGTCGCTTGAACACGAGCTTTGGTTGGTTAAAAAGTAGGATGTAAATTTCCGTGCAACATCAGTCATTATGTATAATTTTTTGTATGTTTTAAATGACAACGAAGGGATATTTATCATAACCTTACCTGTATTTTCATGACAACGAGCCATTTTCAGTGCTTAACTAAAGGTTTCTGACAACTGTACAGTCTTAGAACTTAACGTGTTCTTGGCCGTGACAATCTAAAGACTGAAATATATATGATTATTTCTTATGTCGCTTGTAAAACGAGCTTTGATTGGTTATAAAGTCGGATGTAAATTTCTGTGCACCTGACATGATCCGGTGGTAAATAAAACGTAACGTTACAATGCATACATTATTTATGATTAAAAACCTAATGGCATGACGTCACGATACATCGGAGTACGCAGCTATCTTTTCGGTAGATTAACACAGTTTATAAGACTCTGATGTTTACAAAGAATGTGTATGGGTACGTAGGAAATGGATTTGTTATCAAGGTCTAATCAAAGGTGTGTGGGGATTTACCCCTGGTTGTATTCCATACACCCTATGTATGCAGGTCAACCTCTAAGGTCAAGGTCAAAAGATCGAAGTTTTTAGAATTCAAAGAAAGGTCTTAATACACCTGTGAAGTATGAAGGGGACAGTACTAAGCATTCATAAGTTACGCCCAAGGTTAAAGTTTTTTAAAAGTGGTCAAACTTAAGATCAAGGCCAAGAAGTAAAAAAAAATGAATATCCATGTTAAGGTCTTGTCACAATAAATAGAATGTGTAGTATGAAAGCGGTAGTACCAAACGTTGAAAAATTATCGTAAAGGTTACGGTTGGGTAAATTCTTGGGTCAAACTCCAAGGTCAATTTTAAGAAGTCAAAAGTATTGGTACCCACAAAGAGGTCATTTCATGAGGAATACACTTGTGAAATACGAGAGCCATAGCTCCAACCAATCAAACGTTGCGGGTTATATTACAGTTTTTGCGGACAAACAGAAAAACAGCCAATTAAATAACAAAACAGATATACAGACATGACAAACACTACATGCATGTCTTTCCTATGTAGCTTTTAACACGATCTTTGATTTTACAAAGTCGGATGTAGTTGTCCGTTCACCCAACATAAGCCATAAATCTTTAACACTTCAGTTACAGCGTTATTTATGATTAATTCAATATTTTAGGATGGGAATAATACTGAGATATATGTAGGATTTTACCTTGATTACGATAATCCATATCCGTATTTTACCTGGGGAGATGTTCGTCCTGGGAAGTTCATCTGTCTCCACGATCCCAGAAATCACTTCTTTCTGGATGGATCTGTTGGAATCCGCGTCAATGAAAGCAGCGAGGCCTTCTTTTTTGATGTCTGAATTCCATGACTCTTTGATTACACTTTTTATTGAATTTATAGATTACATAGTGTATATACGTTTTTCCTGTCTGGTTGTGATGGTTTCTTTAAAAAATGTTTGTAAAAGTTATAATTATTAATGTATTTGATTGTCTTGCCCATATCTAGATGCTTCTATTTTACTTTAATAGTCTATATTGATTATAATAAACATCCAGGAGGATAACTTAAAAATGAATAAGTGATTCATTTTTATTGCAATTTATTGGTATTTGTTCGATATTAAATTCACCTGACAGCAGATTAATTATCTATATTTTCTATTCGACGAGAAATGTTAAAAATACTAAGCATTCAAGTATACTACTAACAGAAATAATTAACATATTATTTAATACAAATCGTTGTGTGATTTGATATATACATTCTTACAGATATTTTATTTAATCACAACTTCAATATGATAGAAACTTTTCATTGTCACATTTCTATTTTACATGATGTAGATATACCGGTATATATTGAAAAGTCATATACAGGTAGGTGTACATTTTAAATCCTTCAAGGCGCAAATTGTTTAATTTTTCATCTCAAAACCACTATACAAGATAAAAGATAAACTATTCAGAATTACAAAATCCTAATAGATACTTTTCTTTTTTTATTGGACTGGGATAAGCTTCCATAAAGATACAAAAATTTGACAAAACCGAAATTTATCTCTAAGGATGTAGCCCCAGCCCTGCAATACCAACGTTTAGAATTACGATGAAAAGCATGAAAAACATGCTAATTCCATCGCATCTTTCTACTTTCCAGCATGCTTTACAGAAACATTTTTTTCTTGTGCATTTTGACCCCATGAGGAATGATATCTCTCCGCTTCTCTTTCGTTCCTAAACCTTTGGACTATTAGAATTCCAAAGGCAAAGTGGAAGAAGATTGCTCAAGAAATCATAATAATTAAGGCCCAAAAGTACTCCTAGTTTTCTCCTACTCCTCCTATTACAGTCCTTAGCTGCGATACATTGGCAGCCAATAGCGAGGCGTCTTATAGCTGTCGTACAAATTTCTGGCTATCTGAAAATGAATTTCTGGTTGAATACTAAAATTTAGGGAAAAAAAAACCCTTTACACGTGTTCCATATTGTCAATTGATAAATTTACAGTATAAACGACAGAATTTTACTTTTTAGAATTGCATTTAGATATCGTAATCATTTTAGCAATTTGCATTTATTCTTTTAACATAAGTGAAATGGTTATGTCGAAATATTTAACCAAAGACAAGATAGGGTAAGACCAGTATTTGGCTCCCGATTTTGGGTGTCTTTCAGAATGATCCAACAGTTTTTCCGTAAAAACATGTCACCCTAACACAAAATGAGAATTGGCGAGTGGATACGCTCTGGTGCCAAGACAAATACATGTAACTACTGACCTATCAATTAAAATACAGTAGGCGTAGTGTTTTCTGCGTTACTCTATCTACATAGGAAGAAACTTCCGATCCTCCTTGTATCAAAGAATGGGGCGAAGAAAGAATCTTATTTCAATTCGACCCAAAATATTCATTTGAGGAGTAGCGACCCATGTGAATTAAAATCGCTTCGTAAACCAACCATGAACACGTCTCATAAGCCAAATATTATACTTCCAGCTCCAGGAGTGAGCAGGAACCCTGCCACCAATACCGAAGCTAGTCGCTCTCAACAGCGACGGAATAAAGATGTCACCATAAACCGGAACTCTCAGGGGGTAGCATCTGAGTACAGTGGACGTATGAAGGCATTTTTAAGTTGTAAGAAAACAACTAACATTGCAACCTACAAACTCAACACACTACTTGATGAGGATAAAAGGTGGGAATTACAGCATTGCAGCCAATGGCAACACATAGAAATTCTCGGTGTACAAGAGCATCGCATCATTCACTCTGACCCCACTGAGTATGCGAAGTTTGACACAAGCACTCTGGTGACTTCATCTGGATGGAGAAACAAATTCCAAGCAGCACAGGGTGGAATAGGTCTCTTCTTAGATAGGAAAGCTAGAAAATCACTACTTAAAGTGGTACCATCTAAGAGTGGAAGAATACTAGTAGCTGAGTTCGATGAAAATCCTCTAACAGCCATCATAGTTACCTATGCACCTACCAACTGTGCAGAGGAATCTGCAGCTGTCATCGAGGAATTCTATATAGAGCTAAAAAAGTACTCCAGGATGTCCCTGCTTACAACTTTCTTGCAGTCATGGTAGATTTCAATGCTAGACTGGGCCCTGAACATGTACCTTATCCAGTTTATGAGCAAACAAACAAAAGTGGAAATTATCTTGCTGAAATTCTCGTTGAATTCGGTCTCCTAGTATCAAACACACTGGAAAACTGTGGACATTCAAATGTAGAGCATCCAACCCACTGTGACAACTTGACTATATTCTTGTTCGTCAAAAATGGAGAAATAGCGTCCATAATGCAGAAGCGTACAACTAATTCAGCACAGTATATATAGTCTGACCATAGAACAGTGTCTGCGAAGATCAAGCTCAGTCTGAGAACCTCAAAGACAGCTAAGAAAGTCAAGTACGACTGGAAACAGTTCTCCAACAACCCTGAGCTTCAGCAAAACTACACAGTCGCTGTGGAGAATAGATTTCAGGTACTGGCTGATGAGAGTATCAACGAAAGATACGAAAAGTTTGTAAAAGCCAATGAAGAAGCAATGGAAGAATGTCTCCCAAAACGAGCTAAATTCAAGAAATCACTCAGGTCATCTGACGCCAGAGTCTCTGAAGCTCGCCAGAAAGCTCAAGAAGCCCAGAGGCAATATGAGTCATCTAAAGACAACGTGGACAAAGATCTCTGGTCTGAAGCAGTGAATAATCTCTATCAAGCACACAAGCTGGGACAAGAAGAACTAGCTGAACAGATACAAGGTATTGAAACTGCACATGAAGAACAACGATATGGCGAGGCATGGAAATTTGTTAATGAAATCACTGGTAGAAAGAAAGCAAAGGAAGGACAGGTATCTGGAAATAGCCCTGAAGAGAGAGTAAGCTCGTGGTTTACGCACTTCAAGAATCTATTAGGAAATCAACCTGATGTAGACGAGTCTGAGGATGAAATTCCAAATGTGTTTCATGATATCGACATCAATGATGAACCTTTAACTTTTGCCGAATACAAAAAAGCGAAGTCCTCCCTAAAGCTAGGCAAAGCAGCAGGTTCCGATGAAATTCCCCCGGAAGTCTTCAAACTGTGTGACTTTGATAGTGTTTGTTTAGATTTCTGTATTGATGCACTCATCAACAATTACAAACCAGATACATGGTCACTCATGAACAATTTAACTGTGCCCAAGTCTGGCGACCTTTCGAAGACTGATAATTACAGAGGCATCAGCTTGATATGCATCATAGCCAAGATTTACAATCGGCTTATACTGAATCGTATCAGGAGTGTCACACACATACGTCTCAGAATAAATCAGAATGGATTTTGCCGTGGAAGAACAACAGTAGCACAGATTCTTACCCTCCGTCGAATAATCGAAGGTGTCAAAGCCAATAACTTGAACGTTTTCTTTACCATTATAGACTTTTGGAAAGCTTTTGAACCCATACACAGAGGACAGATTTCTAGAAATAACTGCTGGAGTTTTGCAGGGAGATACATTAGCGCCATTTATCATAGTACTGGACTATGCTCTGAGAAAAGCCATCTCTGGAAATGAAGAGGAACTAGGTTTCATCATTCTGCCTAGAAAATCCCGCAGACACCCAAAACAAGTTCTTACTGATCTTGATTTTGCCGACAACATTTTCTTGCTATCAGACGAAATCGTCCAAGCCAAGGAAGTGTTATCTAGAGTACAGTGTGAATGTAAGAAGGTTGGACTATGTATCAACGCCAAGAAGAAAAAAGCCCGCCCTTCAATACTGACTACCCTACGCCAATCAAAACCTTAGATGGCACTGAAACCAAATGGGTCGAAGATTTTAAATATCTTGCCTCCTGGGTCGAAAGTTCAGGAAAGGACATAGCTGTTCAAAAAGCACTAGCCTGGCAGGCTCTAAACAAGATGTCCAGAATATGGCGCTCAACAATGCGAAGAGATCTCAAGTTGCGCTTCTTCATAGCCACAATTGAGTCTATTCTTCCGTATTTTACTAAAGTAGATGTGCGTCCATGATACTAGAATTCATTTCTTTATAGACAGATATGTCGGAATCCGCGTCAAATAGATTAGCAAGATCTCTTCATTTTTGGTATCTGAATTTATGGCCTCTTTGATAAGATTGTGGATGAAACATTTGAAATATATGGAGAAAACGAACAGTATTCAAGTTCAAAGGTCCATAAACAATACAAAATTGTTATAATGGATATGAATAATAAAAAAAACATACTTGTGTACATATTGTCTGTCAGCTGGCTTTGAAGATTCCTAGATATATAGTGAGTTGTAAATCTTTGTAAAAGGTTTTGTGGCGCCTTATCCGTCTACAGAATGTACCTACTTAATACGTACGGCTCACGGCGTGTGTGACCGGACCGGACACAATTTACAATGTAAGACAGGAGCAAAACGTTACTCCATTTTGTTCCCAGTCTTTGTTTCTGAGGTATAATTACTTATAGATGAGATTTTATTTTAATTTAATCTAGTATAATCAAGTGCACATGACTGATGCCTTGAGTGGCAAATTCAATTTCCCATGATTAAATGAACTTAGTTATTTTAAATATTTTAATGGGAAGAAGGGCCTTAAGATAAACATATTTGCCATTCTTTTTTATATACTGAAAGGAAAAAGAAACGCAGGGTAAACTTTTGAGGTGAATTAAATTTGTTTTTCTTAAAATACTTTTTAGTTTTCCTATCTAACTTTTAAAATCATCTTTCAAAAAGATATAACCAAATTCTCATATGATTTTGTCTATTTATTCATGAGTTATTGAAGCTCAAATGACGATACCCCCCAAAAGTGAAAATCGAAAACTCATTATCTTCAATGTCTATCTCGTGCATCTGTCAGAGTCTTATTTCTCCTTTGCGTGGAATTTAATCAGAGTATTTATCTTCCAAACCCTGGCTTTATTTAGCATGGGTAACCACGCAAAAAAAAATGTCAAACGGCGCTCGAATGCGCCAGTGAGAGGAATACAACAGTAAGATGACTGGCTCAAAAAACCAAATTGCGGAATTGTTTTCTTTCAAATTTCGTATGAATGTAATGATTATAATAATCTACTCTATAAGTGGCTGTTTTTGTGGTATAAAGGTGGCGATTTAAGAGATGACAGGACGAATAATCTGCTCGTAACATTACTCTGTTTCGCGTTAACGTCATCGTCACGGTTGATTGAAAACCACTCCAGACCCACTCTGACAACGGCTCAAAAGTTTTATGTGGGAAAATTTACAAGTGACTGCTTAGTTAACCGTTGTTGCCTTTTTCATTAATTAGGCAATTCGAAAACAAGACCCCATTGAACTTCCGTAAACTGTGCCAAGATTGCAATAAATTCATAATGGCTCTTAATATTGAAAAACGATGTGCATACCTCATATGCATCAAATAATGCAACAAGATTTGTTGACAAACTCGTCGTTATCAAATTGCACGTGTTTTGGGCTTTTAAGCGTTTTTCCTACGTGACGTCATAAATTTTATGGTTGAGTAATTCTGAATACTAATTTAGATGCACAGTAACTAAATTTCCCTTCTAACCAATTTTCGTAATTTTCGGTCATGTGGTCAAATTTTTATCGAAAATTATGCTACCCTGCGTTTCTTTTTCCTTTCAGTATATTTTGCATATTTCTGATTTAGTATGGCCCACATACCTTAAAGCAGTTATATTAATAGGTACATGCATCATGCCTTAGAGATACTGAGTAACAAATATAATACCCTACAGTGAATTTTTGATTCTCCATGTTCTCGGGCTAATTGCTTCGTCAAAGATTCAAGATGGTGAAGGCAAACAAACTGTCAAATAATTGTACAAGTATACTGTGGTTTCAATCAGGTTTTGTTGGTATTATCAGATACTGTGACGTAACTAAACTAAATCATGTAATCACAGGTCCTTCTTCCCCTTAATATAGGTTACAGAACATGTTGCAAATCATTTTGATAAAAACAACAAGACATTATCTTGCAATTGTCTTATGTCTTATTGTCTTATGGCCTGATTGACTAAGACTTGGCGATGTAACAGTTTCCTGTCTCCTCACACAGATTATAATAAAAAGGTAATTATGTTTTATAGGTATATGTTTATTAATTAATTCAGTACATAACATTTTTATAAACAATTAGTATCGTAATAATTATATCAATATGCTCAACAAAAAGTAACACAATAGAGAGGTTGAGATTTTAAACGTGTACGTGTACGGGTACGTCTAGTAGGGGAATAACCTAAATTCTGTGTGTAATACGTCATCAATTTTAGTGACGTCAAGATTGCTACACGTTCGTAAAACTTGTAGAATGGAATCTACACGTAAGTGAAAACGTGTAGCTTTAATAATAAAAATTAGTCAATCTAAGTGTGAAATTTTGACTGTTATACATTATATAGGATGTTTAGTTTCATAAGCACTTATTTTCAACAAGTTTTTTTTACTAACTATAATTAAGCTGACGTCCAGAAACTTCCAACTAGTTGAAACAGAGACACCGATTGCGGTGTACACGTACATGTTACACGTCATAAAAATCTCAACAGACAAATTAAAAAAAACGTGAACGTGTACGTCAAAATAGATGTATATACAAGTACACGTATGCGTACAAGTTTAAGATCTCAACCTCTCTAATAAAACGTGAATTTTTTACATGTACACAGTCATTTGTAATTACTTTGCTGCATTTTTAAGTATTATATAAATAACAAAGCGCAAGAAAAATAACGTCATGTTTCTTCGTACTACGTCATCAGTTTCAGAGAATGGTGATTACCGTCTTCCTTGGAAGACATTATTATATAGTTGAAGTTTTTTACAGTCTTCGGACTATGCACTTCTTCTCTTTTGTGATTGGTAGAAATTGCATGATGAGAAAATTTTCAATTATTTCATTGGTTGAAATGCTGTTCAAGGCAAGGGAGGTAACTTTCTTATAATTTAATTTTCGTACGACTTAACAATTTTTCAATATTTCCAATCTTTAAAAAAATGACAAAACGAACAACAAAATCAGAAGTAGTTAATTCTAAATAACAATATTTTTAAAAGCAATAACTATAAATTATCTCTTTATTTTCATCAAGTTGCAAATAAGATTGGACTTTTATTGCTTGCTGGCTTTACAATTTGTATTTATTCTTTTCCCTTTATATGTTTAAAGAAGGTAACGTTTAACGGAATCATCCGGGGTTTGCCGAAAGATCTCGGTCAGTTTACGGAGATGACCGAGCGACAACCTTGTTAGGGCTAATACCAGTAAAAAGCTCATGTAGAAATACGAAATCAAGAAATTCAAAAGAATTATACGACTTGAAAGATGTTAATTAGTTTACTGTTTAAGGTTGTTACTAAAGACGGTAAGCTTTTTTAAAAAGCTCTACTTGTATGGATTCAGAAAACCACAGTGTGCTGATCCGGAAAGTTGGATCACGGCGTCACGTGATAACGTAAAATCAACAGTAAAATTGAGTGATACACATTAGGTATATAATAAAATAAATTTATCATTATAACAGTAACTTGATCCGAAGAGCCGTATCACGTCTCATTGACAGCCGCAGATCATCAGATCAAACTCGACGTTTAACGTCTCATTAGATCTGATGATCCACGCCTGTCAACTCGACGTGATACGACCCTTCGAACCAAGTTACTGTTTTGCACATATTTATTGTATAATTTATACAACGGGATTAGTTACAAGTTCTTGCAACTTAGAAAAACCTCTCCCTGTAATATATACAATAATTAAATTAGTGATTGCCAAAATGACAAATATTAAAGGTGTAAAGTTATACATATACATGATAAATACAAAACATTTCAAGTTAAGACACTTACTGAAGATTCAGAGTTCTTACAATATATAAATCTATAATGTTACATGTAAATGATTACAATTGCAACAGTTATTTGGAAAAAGAATATATGACAATAATGATACTAGTAGTAAAAATAAACATGATCACGAGTAGAATTCTCACATCTTCAACGATCAGAGTTGTACAGATATGATTAAATGACAAAGAAACAGAAGAAGAAAAACGGATCAAAATCTACCTGAATCACGAATAAACCACAATGAAATATTTTGTTTTTCACATCAACTGACAAGGAATCATTTCCAAATAATAAGAGATGGGAGTTGACTATTGTCAAGTGATTATATTGTAGAATTAGGGAATTAGGGAATTACTATCTTCTAATTTGGTATTTGCGACCGTTAATGCTGATTTAATGGTCGCAAAATGAGTTTTACCGGCTACACGTAAGCGGAGCCGGTAAAACGGATGTTTGCGACCGCTAAATCAACAATAACAGTCGCAAATACCAAATTAAAAGATCAGTTATTCCCATTCTAATGCAATCCATGCATTTTGTCTGTTGTTTACGTCTTATTTTGTTGAATTTTGTTACATGAAATACGTCACGGAGCATTGTGTTTTGCGTCGCTCTATTATGACGTCACAATGAAAAAGCTTTCACGCTCGTTAATGCTCGTTTTACTGCTTCAAACATCAGTGTATAAGCCAATCAAAGAGTGTTTTACAAAACAATTGCATTAGAATATTGTTTAAGGGGGCCGACTATAGTTTCCATTGCGCAATATTTCGCGCATCATAGTAAAATGAAGCGTATTTACTGTTTTAATGCAACTTTTTTCGCTTAAAGACGTACAACACACTGGGGGAGATAACTCTTGCGAATACCATCCCTTAATATTTATTTCATTTCATTACATATATATATATATACAATAAATTGTAAACTTGATCAAAGCGCAGCATTTTTTTATTCTGAAAATTTTATTTTACATTGCCGAAATTCTCATTATGTACAATTGGCTATATAACATTCCGATTAATTAATGAACTTCATTACAATTTGTGCATTTACGATATAGATATTGTTTTTCTTCTTTAATTAAATAAAACAACAATAAACAAACAAAAAAACTTTTTACAATGAAAAATCAATGTTGTTCTAAGACCCTTACTGATCAAAGAGGAACAACTCTGAAAATGTAGGAGATATTTATTTTCTTCCCTTTATTCACGGTTTTCCAGAGAAATACATTTACAGCAAGACGTGATAAATCCGAGAATTGAATACTATAGACCTCATATACACAATGTAAGTATTGAATTAAAAAGAATTGTTCACTAGTACTGAAATTATCTGCATTTATGAATATCGGCTATATATTGCAGCAAATCGTTTGATTTTCTGTCACTGCCAACAATGCAATGTCGGTTCGCATTTCCTCGAATCAAAACAAAACCTAGCCTATACGATTTTTAAAAATATCAATGTGCGATTTGATATAAATTGAAATAGATGAAGAGTTTAATGTTTGATACTTTGAAGTTAATGTGGACGAATACGGAATTTTCATTTTAACTTTAGAAGCAACGACATTGAAAGAATGCGTACAATATCAGGGGGGGGGGGTGTACATCTATGCAAATGTCGATGGATCCCCACGGCCACATACTGTCTCGTTTGAAATTATAATGTCATGAAAGAAACTACAATTATTCCATTTATATCACAGGAGAGTTGAACATACACCATTTTTTTAATAAATAAAATTAAAGAAATAAAATTAAAATCAACATTTTCAAGTTCAACATAACTTGAATTCGTGTCTAGGTTTCATGTGATATGGAATGCATAACATATATAGACTTAAAACTAAAATCCTTCAATTCAGTAATTTTTTTTCTGATACATATAAAAACAGTAGTCAATATTTATTCAGCATTCTTTAATTTAAAAACTAATGCATACCTCCGGGATTCAAATAACGAAATACTAGTAGGCCCCCTATATTTGCACTGTAAACGACGTTTCGTCAAACGCTAACATTGGTCTGCGACGCAAAAAAGGAAGGGGTGGGGGTGGTAGGGGTATTCAAAAATTGCCTATAAATCTACATTTAAATACGCTTTACATATGAGAACTTTTAAATTTGTAAGTTAATATATTTTTGAAGCAAAAGCAATATTCAAATTTGATATTTTTTAAATGTGTATTTGTAAATTCATAGCAAAGTGATCGACCCCCGTCTGAAAGACGCGCGGGAACGTGATTTGTTGAGAAAGGGGGAGGGGGGTAATTTTCCGCTATTAAATTAAAACTGGTCGTACAAAAATTATACAAAAAATTATGAAGATTATTTTTACTACCAGCTACCTAAATAAAGTTTTTTACCAAAATTAAACGACAGGTTTTTTTCACAAAAAAATTTTGAATTTGAAAAATACACAATTTTCAAGGCTTAGATAATTCATAGTTTTTCAGTTTAAGGTCTTTAAAAATTGTTTTGATGATATGTATATCAAAAAGATGACTATGTTTTTGTGTTAAATGGTTAAAGGAATAAGTCAATAAAATTTGACATTTATATCTAACCTGGCTTTTTTGAAAATCAAGGTTTAAGTAGTTCATTGATTAAAAAATTTCTCTCCTTGTAAACAACTAAAGGCGGGTAACTTTTGGAAGTTCCTGTCCAAAAACCACTCGAACGATTTTGTCCAAAATGTGCATACATGCAGTAGGTATAGTCATGTACTAAATATACAAAAATAACGAAAATTAAACGACAGGAATTTTTGGGGGTAGGTGTGTTGTACATCCTTAATAATTAAAATTAAACAAAATTAAGAAATTATAGGTAAAAAAATGCAATTACAATTTGATATAATTGATTTTTTAACCGATTTCGCAATTGATAGGTAGATTGACGTCGCTACAGTGTGTTTTTGACGTTATAATAATATATACTCTTAAAGAAAGGGGTAATAGAAATATTATTAAAGAAAAAGTAATAAACATACGCTCTTGAAATTTAAAACATAGAAATTTTAGAATATCTCCAATATTTTTATTATGTTTTCATGTGAATCCATTGTGTACGTCATATTTTGTAGTACTTTATAAAAATAGTAAAATTTGCTAATTTTTTGCATTTTGAGATGCCCCCTCTGTTAACAAGACGGTAGAATTTTGTGTTTCTTACATATATTGTATGATATAGTATTACTCATAAAATATTATAGTTTGAACAAAATGTCTATTGTAGTATTTGTATAATTTGCTTTAAAGTGCTAAAAATTGGCATTTCCCTATATAATCCTATAGTAAATGTACCTGTATTTTGAGACGGTCCCTCAAAAATACCTGGACGGTAGATTTCCCCCAAACTTTGCATGTACACTGAAGTTTATGTAAGTTATATATGGTATAAAAATGAATAGTTTCGCTATTGTAGTTTTCACACAATAAAACTATAGTCGGCCCCCTTAAGAGGCAATTTCTTGGCCGCTCATATTTTTTACATACAAAAAAGAAATGGTACGCATCTTCAATTTGTCCAAATGAACAATTAGGAGAGTCAATTATATTTCTTCGATAAAGATCGTTATTAAGTATACTACTGTGCCTTAATTTTGTGTGAATTATATTTAAATAGCGTTTCCCATATGAAAAATACGAAGGCGGCTTTGAGGGATGTGAGCATATTCTTGTTTTAAATTTACTAATAGAGGTTGTGTCTCTTACGTCTTCAGAAAGGGAATTCCAGGAATTAATTGCGGTGGGTACAAAAGATTTTTTGAAAGTTTCAAGTCTACATTTGGGAATAGAGTAGTCTTCTGTGTTTCTTGTATTAAATGTAGATTTTTGGAAATATTTGTTTGAGATAATCGGGTACAACATTGTTGTGTACTTTAAACATAATAGTTAATTTAGCTGTTCTTCTTCTTGTAACTAAGGGTTCCAATCCTGTTTCTGAATAGAGAATTTCTCTAGAAACAAAAATAGGGAGACCAGTGATGGTTCTTGCTGCCGCTAGCTGGACTTTCTCTAGTATTTCTATATCGTAAAATGTACAGCCGTCCCAGATAACTGAGTTATATTCGAGATGGGGCCTGACAAAAGTTGTATACATTTTTAAAAAAGTGATTCGTTCAAGAGTGAATTTGAGCTTTTTCAAAAGGCCAAGCTTTTTATATGCAGTATTTACAACGCTATCTATGTATACAGACCAGCTTAAGTCTTGTGAAAAAAATAAACCAAGATGCTTATGGGAGGATTCATATTCTAACTGACACTGTTGAAAGTAAAGTTTAGGAAGCTCAAAATCTTTTTTTAGTGTAAAGAAGACAGCTTTAGTTTTTAAAGGGCTATTTGAGTAGCCATTTTTTAGACCATTAGAGTTATATAATAATAATAATAATAATAAATATATATATATATATATATATATATATATATATATATATATATATATATATATATATATATATATATATATATATATAAATCAACCTCACAGAAAAGCATAACGACCAAACACGAACTGCCAGGTCGATACGCTTTTCTATGAAGTCGATATATCTACATGTATGTAAGACCGCGGAACATTAACTGGCAAATTTGGAAATATACAGCTTACGTCATTTCTATCTGTTACAATAAAAACATTCAGTGATAGACAACGAAATGGGCGGGTACAATTCGATGCAGACGTTTTGAAAACATCGGATTCAAATTGCAGATCAAAATTCATTTTCAATCCTTTTAGCGCCTTGCATCAAACGGTTACCGATATTTACCTATGGATAGGGAATTTATTAAACAGGTCGGAGAGAATACTCGAAATCGGGTATTATCCGTGAAATCGCGTATAATACTCCATATTAGGGTATCGTTGAATCCGCGAAATCGGGTATAGGAGGTATAATCACCTAATAAAACTTAAACAATGGGATGGTGCATGTTGCCGAGTTAACTTCATCTAGATACAAAAGTTTTCTAAAGGTATCACTAGCCAAGTAAGAATTTGGGCGTCAAGATTAATGCTCTCAGGACAACAAATACAACAGAATTGTAAAGTATCAGAATTCAGGAATTTTTAATAATTCCACATCAACACGACAACACGACAAACATGAACAATTTGAAATAAATCAAATTATACGGAAATACGTACATTTCACACACAAGATATAATGCCATGTATAAACAAGGGATTGTCTATTGTATCTTATTATGCGTCATTAATTACTTTCACATTCATCTTGTGCATAAAATCAAATTTATTTATGAAAGTATAAATAAAGCAATGATAAAAATGTCTAAAATATTTGAAAATCTATTTTTTTCATTCATACATATTTGCAGAATATGTCTTCAACATTTTAGCAGAGACAATAATAGCTTCAGGAATACAGCTTATAAAAGAACATAAATGTTGATCGTGTATGTTAGCTAAGTCATCAATATTTTACCATTTCTTGGCGACTTAAAAAAAAGGGGGGGGGGGGGGGGCTAAAGGCTTCCTGACCACCTCTGACAAAACAACCTCGACTGTGTTCTACATGTGTCCAAGAGTCCTCTCCTTTCGCAATCATTGAATTAAATGTTAATGCAAAGTTTTTTTTTGGTATATATCATTGAATGTCACGGTCGGTTAAACTTGGTTATATATTTTTAATTGTAAGGAATATTTATTCATTAAATAAAAATTATATCGGTAAACAAAAAACAAAACAAAACAAAAAAAAGCAACCTGTTATTTTCTAACACAATATGATACTACCAGTAACTAAAATTCATGTATATTTTTTAAACACATTTTTTCATAATAGATGAGTAATAAGTACCACAGATAAAATAACTAAAAAAACTGTGACATATTGTCTAGAACCAATCACATAGTGCGTTGTATAGCATATTATAATGAGGTTTTAAGATAGTGATTTAAAAAAGAATGCGTAAAATAGACAACAGAAGGTAAAATCTACCCTGTCTATCAAATAGTATGATAAAGACAGGAAGTGGCTACAATTTTATGAAATTCTAATGTCCTATGAGGAATTATATCCCAAGGCGCAATTGAACACTCCATTATTTCAGTTAGTTCAATAACATGTTCATAAACGTAAAACCTATAAGATAAATGTGAAAACATGACTATGTAATTCCTATTTGAATATGACTGTACCTCGATCTATATTGAGAAACTCAATATATTATATGCTCATGAAAAGATGCACACATTTGACTTTTATTTATCCCCCTCCCTCAAAAAAAAAGAAAACAAGAAAATCATGTCAATTTTCACACAAATGCATAAAATAAAGGTAACACAGCATATCTTGTATCGATTAAAATGTAACCAAAAAATTTACGGTGTCTTTTAATGAAAATTTCCATGCTTAATTGACATAAAAAAGATACTCACCTTCAATTCGCTTTTTTCAATCTGTTTTCCCGTGGGTATTTATTTAATATTATTTTATTTTCTTCTTTATAATAACGTTAGTATTCTATTATAGCAGAGATATACAATTATGACTCGTTTATACTGTACTCTCTGTTAGGAATAATTTATATTTCACGTGAAAGGGACGCCATACATTTTTCAGTAAAAATACATTACACGGCGTTAGTCGTTTAATTTCTTTAAAGTTTCACATTTTGTGAATAGTGGACAGATTAAAAAAATTAAGTATACGGAATACTTTAAATTAATGGGAAATAAAAGACAAACGAAGTGTAGTAATTTGTTTTTAGAAATTATTATAATATTGAAAAATAATAAAGCCGTTGCGTCCTCCTTGTTACCCCAGCAGTGTTTGTCGTGTGATTTTAAACTTATTTGACACCTATATAAATTAGGTTTCATAAAAATAAATCCACAAGATATTGATGTACAAGTAACAGTAACTGGCATAATGCGCCGTTGCTTTATTCTTTAGTTTTTATGGAAAGTTGCACGGAACACCCGATTTCGCGGATTCAACGATACCCTATTATCGGGTATTATACGCGATTTCACGGATAATACCCGATTTCGAGTATTCTCTCCGACCTGTTAAAGTGGTGGAAAGCTTTTAAGGTTTCGTCAAAGTGCAAAATGATATAAAATACATTTGACCAGTTTTTTTTCAAGAACCATCTTACTAAAAATTCTGAAACTATCAAATCAATAAGATTATTTAAAGCAAAATGATATAAAATACATTTGACCAGTTTTTTCAAGAACCATCTTACTAAAAATTCTGTAACTATCAAATCAATAAGATTATTTAAAGCTTTTTCAAACTGTATACTTACTTAAACGTGAAATTTAGAGAAATAAAGAAAATACATTGATATATGCACAAAATAGTGCATTAATTTTGAAAAAATACAGAAGCTTGCATTTATTTCGTAGAAGGCTCTCATATTTGCCATAATTGAAATTAGCCAATTTTTTAGGTCAAGTTGGGTGATTTTTTTTGTGAAAAATGTCTGACAGCTAAGTAGGTTGTAAAAATAAACATCAACCCTCATGTAAAAGTCACGCCATTTTGAGAAGAATTTGAAACGGGGGTATCAGCGTATTTAGGTAATCAGAGGAAGAATGACGCGTCAGATGAGCTAAATCCTGACTCTCTATTGCTTAAGGAAAAGGCAACTTAAACTGATCATGTTTTAACGACGAGATTCTGTTTAGATTCCGTCTGTAAACTCACCTAAGTCCAACATTCCAGCATGTTCTCAAAAGTGAAAGTAGAATAAATTCATCCGCAGATTCCCACCACACGCGTTGAAAATATTCAGGTTTAAATTTCATTTAGATTAATTAAAACGTATTAAATATAGTTAATTGTATTAGGAGAACACAAATTTATAATGTAATTTGGCTTTCAACAAAGATACGAAAATAACATTTTCAGGTGAAAGAACTTCCGGTTAAAGGAAAAGAGGTTGATCTCTCATCTCACTGATGTAAACTTTGGAGATTTCCAGTGGAAGAATGTCAGTATAAGGTAGTGGCTTCTTTTCTTATCTTACATTGAAGTGTTTAAACTGTGTTTGTCGGAAATCACAAGTGTAAACTTTCCAGGGTCATGGTTTATAATGTTGACCGCTCTTGGTCAACACATGGTTTCGAGCAATGTGTGTATGTTTGTATATCAGAGTATTTTGTGTAATAATACTCATCTATTTTTTTTATTTTTTCGTATTTTAAAATGCATGTAAAGGTATGAAATGTGTGCACAAATTAAAGATATTGAATATTAAATTTTGTTTAATGTCAATTATGGAACGAATTCGTATGGAATATCGGAAGGGAAATAAATGTGTGCATGTTGTAAGCATGGGGAGCAAGACGAAAACATCACACGTATTTGGTAAAGGAAAAGGTATTCATCAGAGGTGTAGGAAGGAAAAACACCTTGGAAGACCAAAGTATATTTTGAAGCCTTATAAGACAACTGGACGAAATCTTAAAATCAGAATTCAAAAGTTATGGAAAAAACTTTCAGTTGCTACTAGCCAAAAACTTTCAGGTGCAACACGTCAAAAGTTTTCATATATTTCAAAAGTAGTAAGTGACAACCACACCATAAGACTTCAAATAAATAAAGTAAAAAATGTTTGTCCTGATGGATACCGTCTTGTCAACCTGACAAGCTTGCAAAATCATGTGAATGAAATTACACTACATGCATGTCTGTGTAGTGATGCTATTGCCCTTGGATCAAATGGTAAAGCACTGATTAGTGTGCTGACAGAGAGCAGAAGCCTTGGCCTAGCAAGTGTATTTGCTGTGCAGTGCAATGGATGTAAAAAACAATTTAAGTTTGAAACAAGTCCTCGCATTCCAGGTTCAAAGAGGTAACAGTGTATATACAGCATTATGAAATTTAGAAAGGTTAAAAGGGAACCCGCAATGCCAAGAAAAATCATATTATTTTAAAGTTTTACCTTTTGAAGCTTGCTTTACCTCTGAAAAAATCTACTTTAATCCCCCCCAGCTAAGAATTGGTAACAAATAATATCTTGCTACATCGGTACAGCCTCACACAAGATTAGGAGGTCACGTAATGGGTCAATTCTGATAGAACTATAAAACCACCGTGGTATTTACTAGTGTTAAAGTAAAATAACACAATTATTAGGGATGTGAATACCAATGCACAGATTTACATCATGCATTCTTTAGCCCCCTCCCTCCAAAAAATAGTCTTGTTCCCTGCTACCCAACCTACCATATATTTTTTTTGCACCCAATCCTTAAGTTTTTTTTTAATCTTTTGGGGAAAAAATGGAGATTGCAGGAATTTTATGTTCCAAAATTGAAAAAAAATATACATTTAAATTTTATTTCGTGAAAAATATAACTAAAAAATATGGACTTTAATAAAAGTCCACTTGAGTTGTGCATCAAAATATATGGAATTTCATTTAAAGATTATGTAACCAAGCTATGACATGTTTGATTTGTTTTTGTAGCAGTTCATATCCCAAAAATACCATTGGAAAAAATAAAATAAATGAAAAAATAAAATAATTTTCCTACCTACCTACCCTATTTTTTTCAGGCTGGTAGCAGGAAATAAGACTATTGTTTTTTGGCTTACTTTTATATTCTATATGGTGCTCTAAAATCATTTATGTCATTAATCAAGCATTCACATTCAGTGCATATTCAAATTTTGTAACTTTTTGAAATTTAGATAGTTACAGGAAATGAAATATTCACATGGATTATAAGATTTTCTTAAAGTCCTCTTCTCACAAATAGCACTGAATCATCTAGTTGTGTGAAAACATCATATTATTATACTAATTCATATTTGAAAGAAATCATGGAAATGGACATTGGAAAGTTCTTTTTTTAATAACATGGAAATATAGGGAATATTTTTTAAAAAAATGAGAACTTTAGGGTTCAACAAGAAAGCATATTGATATGTAATCATTCCCATATCATATGCACATTTTGTGAATGTGTGATTTTTTTTCTACTGAATACTTGATATGGGATGGGGATAATATCAGGGATAAAATAGTTCATGCTTTTTGTCATATTCTCCAGAATAGCAAGGCCACATACTGGCGCATATTAAACCATTCTGCTATTCATAATCCATATGTAGTGTAGATTGAAGTTTGGATAAGGGATAGGGCTAAGTTAGGACCATAACATGGTGTCAAAATTTGTCTTTAGGAAATATTTATAACAATCAAGAGGAATCAGGTGAGCATTGGAGCTCTTGGGATTCTAGCTTTGTCAAAGATTAGCTAAGACAACTTTCACATAGATCGATATGATAAATGTGAATTTGTTGTTTAACTTCAGAATCTGTCTCCAGAGTTTTTCACTTGCCAGTGTAGGGCTACAAATTTATACCTATACTTGACACTCAGGGCAATTGAGCTGTGAAGGATCTTTTTCGTGCCAAAACATATTTGCAAGACTAGATCTACATTTATACTGTCTGAAATGAAGGACTTGTCTACATGTCATGCAGTGGATTCAAGCCAGACACATAAGGATCAGTTCCTTACTCTTCCACATCTCCAGAGCAGATTCTTTATAACCACTGCACAACAAAGGTTCTTTGTCAATCCATGTAAAAGGTCCTTTGTAGATAATAAACATGTACATGTACCACAAATTTATATTTATTCATACATGAGTTCAGGAGAGTTATTTCTATACGAGAAAACTTTATTAGTCCTCTTTTGGTTAAACCTGGATGGGAATGTTTCCTGGGCGTCTGTCTGTCTGCTGTCCATCCCCCTCTCTGTCTGTCCCTTTGAAAGTCTGTCCCACTTAGTTTTCCACACTTTTTAGCTCACCTGAGCCGAAGCTTTTCTAATCATTTTGTCCGTCATCCATTCATCTAGCTGTCTGTCTGTAAACTTTTCACATTTTCTATTTCTTCTGAAGAACCACTTAGCCAATTTTAATCAAACTTCGAACAAAGAATACTTGGGTGAAGGGGACTTTAAATTGTTAAAATGAGGGGCCAGCAGGTCCTCTCACAAGGGAAGATAATTAAGAAAAGACAAAAATAGAATGGGGTCATTAAAAAATCTTCTTCTCACGAACCACTGTTATGTGAAAGCATCCTGGGGTAGTGTAAATTCTAAATTGTTCAAATTAGGACCCCCGGGGGTTGGGCGGGGCCACAATAGGGAATTTGAATTGTCCAAATTAAGTCCCTTGGGGTATGATGGGGTCACAGTAGGTATTACAAGTGGGAAATCTGCATGGTCAAAGCTTCTCAGGTGAGTGATGTGGCCCATGGGCCTCTTGTTATACCCCTGCTCCTTTTGGAGTGGGGGTATACTGCTTTAGCCTTTTGTGTCCGTCTGTTTGTCCATAACACATTTTCATTGCAGTTTTCTCACCACCAAGTTCTCATCACAGGTACTTGAAATTTTATCACACTCTCTGTGTAGGCATGCCATATGGGGTTCATTTTTGTTTGAATCTGATATCATCTTCCTGTTTATCCATGCATCTATCTTTACTAAATTTCTGTCACAGTTTTCTCAACAATTACTCACTGCAGATGCCTGAAATTTTAGCACACTCTTTTGAGGCATGTCATATTATGGGTTTCATTTTTGTATGAATTCATTGTCAACATGAGGGGGCATAATCACATCAGAGCAGGAGTATTAAAAGTGAGCATTTGGTCGCAGACTTCTTCTTTTTCTTAACGCTAGCAGATAATGACCTGATTTTTGGTATGTGACTTTTCCTTGATGGGTTAAAGATCAAGTTTGCATTTCATTGGAACTCAATGAATTTGGAGAGAAATACTGCATTTTCAATTTTTAATGGGAACCAGATTACACTTACTGGTAGGGGACTAGTATTGCTGAAAGCTCTTCAAAATTAAGAAGGTCATAATTCAGTCAAAAATCATTGAAGTGGAACAAATGCAAACTTGATCTTTTACTCATCAGCATACATTTACTTACCAAACATCATCTCATTAACTGCAAGTGTGCAGAAAACAAAGTGGGACAGACTGACAAAGAGACAGAGAGATGGTCAGACACCAAGGAAATCTTTAGTCCCCACCGGTTTCTCTGGTATGAAACTAATCGCCATAAACAATTTATTTTTTATAGTTTTAAAGAATAAAGAAAAATAGGAGATGTAAATTCGTGATTTTAGATTTGACATAAATGTCCGTGCAGTATGGGGGAGCATGTCGACTGGTAATGGGCCATCCCATCTAAATGAAATGCTCGGTACCATGAACTCTCCTGGCCTATCATCTACTTCGTTTACTTCAATTGAAAAGGAGATTGGGGACTGGTGGCTTTCGGCTCTTGAGAGCAAAATTTTAGAAGCTTGGGCACAGGAGCGCAGCCTAGCAATAGAGAGGGGGGATTACCATCAAGAGGTCCCTGCAATAACTGTGATAACAGATGGTGGCTGGTCCAAACGTACACACAAACATAGCTATAATGCCCTTGGTAGTGTAGCTATCATTATTTAGAAAGAAACAGGAAAGTTGCTACTTATAGGGGTAAGGAATAAGTATTGTTTTGTGTGCCAAACAGCCAAGAACAAGCTAATAGATCCAAAAACAATATGACTGTTTTAAGAACTGGGACTCAGATAGTCAGTCTATGGAGATTGACATAATTGTGGATGGTTTTAAGCAAGCAGAGGGTAAACATGGATTGCGGTATATGCGCATCATAGGTGATGGAGACTCATCTGTTTTTGCCAAGATTAGGGAAGAGGTGCCTCTTTGGGGAAGGGCTGTTGAGAAAGAGGAGTGTGCAAACCATGTTTCTAAATGTTATAGATCAAACCTTCAGAAGCTAGTGACAGATAATCCACTTTACAAAGGCAAGCGCAACCTTTCTAAATTTGATGGTGGAAAGATTCACAATCTTTGCCAATGAGCCTCATGGCATGTGAGATGTTATGGAGGGGGCTTACGCATGAATTATGGACCACAGTGGTCACCAGTTGTTTGGAAGCAATCAACGGCAACACAGCCTGGATCATTCTTTACTAAAGTTTTTCAAAGGCAGGAAGCTAAGTTGGCACAAAGTAAAGAACATCAAAAGAAGCCACAAACAAAGAAAAACCGTTTTCTGAAGAAAATACGGAGTCTCAAGCAGAGTACCACCAATAAAGCGAAGAGAGCTTATGGAGAGAAGGCTACTGAGGTTTGTGAGGATGTGACAGATTCAGAATTAGTGGCCAAAAAACAAGAATTCCTCACCAATCATGTCCTTGTCTCTTCCACTCAGATTCATCAAATTCAAAATTCCACATTACAACAATCAACTTCTGGACTCTGACATTAAGAGAGAACTAAAGGATCACAGCCTCAACTTTTGGAAAGGTTTTTCGATGTAAACCCTCTATTCCTGTAAATAAGTTAGTACATTCCCTCCTCTACTCAAATTTCAAAGGAAACAGACATACTAGAAATGGATTACTGCAAGAAAGATCTACAATTGAAAATATAAACTGAAAAAGAAAATGAAAATGTTACTGTTCAAGAATCAGGATTAGTTATTGATCATAACCACAATTTTCTTGCAAGAAGCCCAGATGGTATTGTGTATACTGCGAACGGGGAGAAGGGTCTGATAGAGATAAAGAATTTAATACATAATAAGCATTTGAACCTTTTTGAAGCAGCAGACAAAATTAATTCTTTCTGTTTCTGTCTTCAAAACAGAAATGGAAAGTTGTTTTTGAAAGAGAACCATGATTATTATTATCAGTGTCAAGGACTCATGAACATATGTAGGACTGATTGGTTTGATTTTGTTGTGAGAACTTTGAATCCCTATCATCTGTTTGTACAGAGAATACCCAGAAATGAACAGCTATGGAATATGATGTTGCCAAAGTTGAAAGCTTTTTATGAAAAAGCAATTCTTCCGGAATTAGCTTGTCCAAGAGATGGAAAAAGTCCAGGAATTAGGGAACCTGGGGTATGGGTATGTATGAGCAAATAGTGTTTAACCAAAAATTATTACATGTATTTGTGCACACATTTCAAACCAAAAATAATGAATTCCAGTTTATTGAACCCTGTGTTGATCCCTAAGTATGAAATACAGTTGAACCTCAGTAATCAAAATATCCATAATCAGAAGTTTTCACCCTGTAGGATAAAACTGTGGTGAATAGAATTAACAGAAACCTGTTTACAATATGCTTTGGAAATTTCTTTTCAGTAAAATTGCTGTTCTTTAGAATATAGAATGAAATTTTTCCATTTCATTTTGTTTTTGTACAAACAAGCAAATTCAAAGAATTGTGGTCCCCCGCTTTCGGTGTCTTTTTGGGTGAGATGTCATTTTTTGATGACATTTTGTGTCTAATATGAACGCCCTATCATATGTCATCTACTTAGAATATTATCACTGAACTCCAAGGTCAAGGGGTCAAAATTGTTAAAGTTTTTGATATCCAATGAAAAGTCTTCTCAAAAGAATTATATATGTGAAGTATAAAAGCCATAGCCCTTACCATTCAAAAGGAATGGTCAAGGTAAAAGTTTTCTCATAAGTACAAAAAAATATCCAAGGTCAAAAAGTCAAAGTTGTTGGTATCAAATGAAAGGTCTTGCCACAAGGAATACATATGTGAAATATGTAAGTCCTGGTATCTATTTTTCAAATGTTGTGACCAAGGTCAAAGTTTTTGAAAAGTAGGTCAAACTTTAAGGTCCAGGTCTAAGGGGCAAAGTTTTTGGTATTCAAAGATAGGACTTCTCACAAGAATTATATACACGAAATATGAAAGCCCTAGCCCTTACCATTCAAAAGTTATGGTCAAGGTTAAAGTTTATTGATAAGTTCGAAAATCTCCATGGTTAAGGTCAAAAGGTCAATGTTGTTAGTATCCAATCAAAGGACTTGCTACAAAGTATACATATGTGAAATATGAAAGCCCTAGCCCTTACCATTCAAAAGTTATGGTCAAGGTTAAAATTTTCTCATAAGTACAAAAAATCTCCAAGGTCAAGGTCAAAAGGTCAAAGTTGTTGGTATCAAATGAAAGGTCTTGCCACAAGGAATACATATGTGAAAAATGAAAGTCCTGGTATCTTCTGTTCAAAAGTTGTGGCCAAGGTCAAAGATTTTGAAAAGTAGGTCAAACTCCGAGGTCAAGGTCCAAGGGACAAAGTTCTTGGTACTTCTCACAAGAATTATATATGTGAAGGATGAAAGCCCTAGTCCTTACCATTCAAAAGTATTGGTCAAGGTTAAAGTTTTTTGATAAGTACAGAAATCTCCAAGGTCAAGGTCAAAAGGTCAAAATTGTTGGTATCCAATCAAAGGTCTTGCTACAAAGTATACATATGTGAAATATGAAAGTCCTAGTACCTACCATTCAAAAGTTATGGCTAAAGTAAAAATTTGGAATTTTTGTGTAAAAGTTTATCAAACTCCAAGGTCAAGGTCAAAAGGTCAAATTTAGTGGTACTCAAAGAAAGGTCTTGTGACAAGGAATATACATATGAAATATGAAAGTCATAGCTCCACAAAATCAAAAGTTATGGACAAGGTTAAAGTTTTTGTGACGGACGGACAGACCGACGGACAGACGGACGGACGGACGGACAGACGAATGAGATTTAATGTCCCCTCGCTTTTGCGAAAGCGGGGGACAATAAAATGGATATCTTGTAATGCAAGAGACAGTGACTGAAATGCAACAGACACATGCTTTCAGGTACTGTACTGTGAAATCACAGATTTTTGTCTGGGGTTTATTTTCAGTGTTTTTGAGGTAAGGAGAGACCCACAATTTCATGACCACAACAAAATGTCAAACTTGATATGCATTGCTGCTCAATACTTCTTCAACCACAAAATCAAATATCCACAAATCAATTTCTTTTTCTCAAACCTTGAAAATTTGCCCCCATGAAAATATGTGATTTTATTTTTTTTTCTCTAAGCGTTACTGAATGTAGCTGCAGAACTGTAGCATAAACATGCGTAAAGTCAAAGAGTAAACAATAAAACCATAATGCTAAAGTTCTGCAGCCACACTGATTTTTTTTTTACTTTCTGAGAGCATCACTTTTGCCACATATGTGTATATTTATTTGTATTTTTCAGTATACACCTCCCAAAGCTCTAAATAACAACAGTAGAAGGGATGCTGGGAAAAAACGAGGACAATCAAATGAGCCAGTTTCAAGAAAAACTAGGAAAAAAGGGTAGTTCACATATTATTTATACAAGGTAAAGGTCAAATTATTGGAATACAAAGGAGGGTCTTGTACTAAGAATGTTACTATGATATTTGAAAGCCCTTGTACTAACTGTTCAAAAGTTCAAAGATTAAAGTTTTTAAAATTGGGTCAAACTCCAAGGTTCAACATGTTCAAGGTCAAAAGTTAAAAAAATATATCTATGGAAAGGCCTTGCCACAGTGAATATACAAATGTACATGTGTAGCACCAACTGTTCAGAAGTTATTACCAAGGTTAAAGTTTGTAAGGTTTTTTTTTGAAAAGTGGGTCAATCCTAAAGGTCAAGTATGTTGGTACCAAAAGTAAGGACTCAGTCAGGGGCGTAGCAACAGGGGGGGAGGGGGGCTGCCCCTCAATTTTTTCCCAACCTTACTTATATAAATACTTTAGGAAATGTTAACTGAAAGCCTGGTTGCCCCCCCCCCCCCTTTTAGTGATGTACCAAAAATGTAGTGTAGACAAATTAACAGGGCAAAAACCAAAGCTCATGATAGGCGTAAGACTGAATGCGTTAACCACGATATGTTACGGTGTCTTCTTGATGTTTGTGTGTCAGTTTGCTTTAAAGAAACGAGTTTGTTGAGACAAATAATGTTTTTCAACCTATCATTTAATTTATCTTGGGTCGTTTTTTTGGCTTACTTCTTTCATCCAACTGTTTTACCTTTGTTTTTATACTAAATTTGATTACGAAATGCTCCGTTTACGTGATCAATACATAGAGCTCACTGCGGATGTGTCCGATCAACAACTTAGTTAAAAGGTCATAAGAACAAATAAAAAAAGAAAAACAAAAACAACTAGCACTACTACTAAACTACTAAACACTATATATTTGCAAACTTAGTAACATGTTGAATTTGAAATTTTTAAGAACATATATATTTACAAAACCATGTGTATATGTAAAGTTTAAGAGTTGAAGAGTTTAAATCGATCTTTAAAATGGTTTAAAATTTTACAATAGTACATGTAAATTGGTGATCGACGTTAAAATTATTAATTTTGTATGTTTTTGTTGATGAATGCCTGTCATATATAAAAGCACATTTTTTTTCTATAAATGTGCAGACAGAAACTTCGAATGATCCAAACAAATATTAGATAGTGATCCAAATCAAGTAGATTTTCGATAAGCACTTTGTATACAGTGGGTAGGGAAGCCCTAGCGTATTGCCACAAGGATTAGATAAGTAATGTATGAAACCACTAGTCCCAACCCTTTCAAAGTTATGGTAAAGGTCTGCCTTTTTAGATTATGTCAAACTCAAAGGGTCAAAGTTATTGGTATCGAATGAAGAGTCTTTTCACAAGGGTTGAATATATGTAGTATGAAAGTCCTTTCCCCTACCGTTCAAAAGTTATGGCCAAGTTTAAAGTTTTTTCACAAGTACGGAAATCTACAAGGTCAAAGGCAAAGGGTCAAGGTTGTTGGTATCAAATGAAAGGTCTACCAACAAAGAATACATATGTGAAATATGAAAGTCCTGGTATCCATTGTTCAAAAGATATGACCAAAGTAAAAGTATAAAATTTTCATGTAAAGGTGGGTCAAACTCCAAGGTCAAGGTCAAAAGGTCAAATTTGGTGGTACCCAAAGAAAGGTCTTGTCAAAAGGAATACACATGTGTAATATGAAAGTCATTGCTCCACCAAATCAAAAGAAACGGGCAAGGTTAAAGCATTTGCAGACAAACAGAAAAACAGACAGACAGCTAAACAGACGGACGGACACGACAAAAACTATATATCCCCGAAACTTCGTTTACGAGGGCATACTAATAATACATATACATTATTGTATATAGATAATTGCTTTTACGAAAGGTATCAGAGATCTACTTTTTTAAAATAAAAGTACCGTACACACTCGGCTATAAGTCGTTTCTTTCGGGGGGGGGGGGTTTATTTCCCAAAAAGTCCGTGTCCGACTTTTAGCGGAGTCATTGAAAAATAGTAGGTATTTTTCTGGACGACCAAAGGAATGTTTTAAACAATCCCAAAATTTATCAATTAACACAGTTTTATATAAAATCAATTATTTATTCTATGATTTTGCATAAAGTGTAGATATTTATAAATTTTAAGAGTTTTTATTTTTTACTTTTGTTGCAGTGGTTGATCTAAGTTTTGTGAAAACAGTGAAATCCGTCATTGATGAATGAGAGTCAGGAAGACTAACACACAATATTATGTTTTTGATCTCATTTCGCCTTCGCACACCCTCCTCCATGGCAAAATTTTCATGTGGAGGACCCTAGCTGGTGTACATACGATATAATTCTCGTCTTTACTCGACTGATCTGAATTCCCTCTTCTAGAATCCCTATTTTCCACTGAATTCTTTTTGGATTCAGTATTATGCGACATACGATATAATTCTCGTCTTTACTCGACTGATCTGAATTCCCTCTTCTAGAATCCCTATTTTCCACTGAATTCTTTTTGGATTCAGTATTATGCGCCTGGATCGATAGATCCCGGGCGTATATTATTTTTGTCCTGTCTGTTTGTCTGTTTTTCTGTTTGTCTGTTCATCTGTTTGTCTGTTTGTCTGTCTGTCTGTTGTCAACTTTAACCTTCGCCATAACTTTTGAACCAAAAGAGATAGAGACTTCATGTTTGGTATGCATACTCCTCTAATAAAGTCCTTTCAAATGACGTCAAGGTCAATGACCTTATGACTTTGACTATGACCTATATGCTAAAATAGTTTTTTCCACTGTTTGTCATATCTTTTGAACCATAGAAGATAGGGACTTCATATTTGGTATACGTACCCCACTTATAAAGTCCTTTCGAATGACGACAATGTCAATGATCTTGTGACCTTGACTGTGACCTATATGCTAAAAATAGCTTTTAACACTTTTTGCCATAACTTTAGAACCATAGGAGATAGGGAATTCATATTTGATATGCATACTCCACCGATTAAGTTCTTTCAAACGACACCAAGGTCAATGACCTTGTGATCTTGACTGTGACCAATATGCTAAAAATAGATTTTTTGAACTTTGTTGCCGCCGGGCGCATAGTGTTTCACAAACACACCTTGTTTTTATATTGTTTTCTTATTTTTATCATGATATTCTGTTACTAATTTCGTTATTGTATTTATGTCATTCCCAGAGAGAGTCTTCTTTACAAACGCACCCGCAATCCAGGGTAAAACGATAACAAAAGCACTCAAAAAAAAATCTTCAAGATTACTCGTAGTGTTCGTGCTTTTCTTAATTGTTTGAAGTGTGATGAGAAAGTATATAAATACGATAAAGGTTTTACAAATAGAAATGCTCACATTCTTACGAGATGATTTGAGGTTATGTTTTACATGTCCGTACAATTTTTCTTCCACAGTTTGTTCTATCTTTAAATTCTGATGACATGTTATTATTTGTCGAAGAATTTTTACATTTAGGTCAACCATTTCTATTTCATATTTTATAGCATACGCTATTATGGACAGTCCCACAAGGAAAGCATGTAGTAATTCTGGCTGAAGGGGAAGCAAAATAAAAATGAAGTACGTCGCAGATCTTAACATAAAAAGTAGAGAACTGATCATTGGACGTGATGTTATTGCGAATGCTATCAGTATTATTACTTTTTTCAAAGTTGACAGCTTAAAGTTACTGGAAAAACAAATTGGTAAAAGTAGCCCTTCTATTAAAACCTTTAAAAGATAAAAAACAAAAAGAATCATAGAAGCAACGACAACTAAAATTGAAGCAAAAGGAAAGATGATGAAAATTAAAGCGTATGAAAGTCGGGTTTTCCAACCACCTTTAAAATCAAATATAAAATATAGAAGTTTTTTTGATGATTCTAAAAAAATATTTGAAGTTGAATTTGAAGTCTTTTCAGTGTGTTTATCTTTATCTTCATCTTTATCTTCATCTTTATCTTCATCCCTATCAAATTCAGAATATTCGTAATAAAGAGGTGTAAGAAAAACAACCAAGTAATTTGAGAGCATCATGAAAATCAAATCACAACCATATGACGTACTCTCTTTCAAATCACAGATAGGTTCGTTGGAGTTTATTATAAAGTGTGCGTGATAAAGGTTTTCTGCTAATTTATGTCTGTAAACAACTCTGTAGAAACCAATAAAAAGTAATATGGTCCAGTTCACAACAGCCGAAAACCGAAAGGTTGGGCAATTTAAAAATGTATTTACACGCGAATTTTCTGGAAATATTTCTATCTTTTTAAATAGAAACTTTTTAATGGCGCGTTTGATGCCACTTGGTCTATCTCCTTCTTTGTACTCAAAGTTGGTCTTCCTGTTCTTATTCTTTTTGTCTACTATCACTTGAAATAGCCAAAGGAACTGCGTCGCAACCAAAAAGCATCCTACTGCTATGATGACATGTTGGAAGTCCTTTTTCAGATACCTGTACTCATTTCCGTGCCACTGGATCATAGTTTGACAGTCTAAATCATACCCTATCCAAACGGTAGTTAGTGAGAAAAGTAAAAATTTGATGAATTTATCCGTTTTAAAGTTACGATTACACAAATAACGATTTGAATAATTAAATAACAAAGAATCCCATAGTATGAGTTTAACTTTGGCAACATAATCTTCATCTAAGTAGCAGTCTGATGATTTCGTCTTTAGATGTAAGCGAATAGTTGCACCTTCACTACCAATCTCTGAGTAGCCAAAAATTAGCAAGAGATAATCTATAGGCAACTGCCTCAATACGTCCTCATCAGGGGCAAGGAATTGCCACTCAGTCAAACGATTTTTCAGCACTTCGTCTGCAAAAGAAAACCCCTCAAATTCCAGATGGAGAAAAACAAGTTTAGTTTTTCTAACTTTAATAATTGTGCGTAGCTTTGAAATGGTTTCTTTGAGTTCCTTTGCAGATGTAAAATCAATCGTGCAGTCAACATCTAGTTTTTCTGTCCTGTTAAAATTTTTTTTTGTAACATTCGTTAATTTTTCAGAGTGATTTATACTTCGGTTTGTGGGATAAGAAACGATGGGATATGTATATCCTTTTTCCAGCGGTTCTAAGAACATGAGGAATATCAGCACAGTATGTGATGAATACTTTGTCCACATCTACGAATAAACAGAGATTTTTTTCTGATTATCAAGATATCAATTGTGAAGACACCAGTTACCGATGGATGATTAAGACTGTATTAGGCACTACTGACTATTGAAAAATGAGGGTCCCTTTTCCTCCCAGCACGTACTGCAATAATAGACCTTGGTAGCATGGACTTAAAATAAAAGATACCACAGGGTCTGACACATCTGTTTCATATTTGGATATTGAATTTGAAAAAAAGATGTTAATGTTAATCTAACAACCAAGCTCTATGATAAAGGTGATGACTTTAACTTTTCAATCGTCAACTTCCATTATTTATGCAGCAATATGCTTTCATCACAGACACACACTGTTTATATACAAGTATCTCACTTAATTCGATACACAATAGCATGCTCTACGTATGATTAATTTCTAAAACGAGGTGAATTATTGACAAACATGTTAATGAAACAAGATAGCAGCAGTCATGTTTTAAGTATTCATTTCGTAAATTCTACGGTCGATAAAATGACCTTGTCAACAAAATACCATTTATATATTACGTAAAGGCAAGGAATTCCTTCATGAATAAGCTATAGTCGTTTAATTATGTTCCCCAAACGGAGTTTGGGAACAAATTGTTTTTACTCTGTTTCTTATTAAGGTCTTCCGTCTTCAGCGGAAGACCTTATTGTTTTTCTTCGGTTTCTTTTTCACTTTTATTAAGGTCTTTTCTTACCTTATTGTTTTTATTAGGTTTCTTTTCCACTATTTAAGGTCTTCCGGCTTCAGCGGAAGACCTTCTAGTGATTCTTAGGTTTCTTTTTCACTTTTCTTATTATTAAGGTCTTCCGTCTTCAGCGGAAGACCTTCTTGTTATTCTTCGGTTTCTTTTTCACTTTTTTTCTTCTATATTATTATTCTTTTTTTTTCTTACCGATTTTGTGCACGCGAATTCTCGAAAACGGCTTGATGGATTTTAATGAAACTTTCAGGACTTATGTAACATTACTTGAACCTGATACGCATTTTTTTGATTTGATGACGTCACTTCCGGTTTGGAGATATTGCCGATTTTATAATTTTTTTAGGCTCAGGTTGTCCGCAGACTTTCTAAGAAATGGTTCTAGATAGAATCATGGAACTTTTAGGCATGATAGTCCTAAGTCTATAGATATGCGTAAGGTATTTCATTTTTATCGGAAGTGCCACACGTCGGCGCTCGCTATGACCCGAAAAATGGCATATTGCGAATTTCATAATTTTAACACCTTTTCTACGATATCTTTTTACCTGGAAATAATTTGATTAAACATATAGAACAAAAGAAGTGTAGAATTCCAAGATCTTTCAAATGATATCTCGAAAAAAGGGCTGGCCCCTAAAATTAAGGGCCTAGAGGGGCCGAAAGTTTTTTCTTTATATCTCAAAACTGATTGAGAATTTGTAATACGTCAAAGAAGCAAAGTTGTTTAAAATGTCAAGCTTTATCTAATGGGGTCATCGAAATACGTCCGGCGTCGTCACTTCCGGCCAAACCGGAAGTAATCGGAAAACACGTATTTTTGCCATTCTAGACAAGTTTTTGGATAATGTATGTCTCTGGTAGCATAAAAATTAATTTTCTGTCCGTCGTCGTCACTTCCGGTCAAACTGGAAGTAGCCCAAAATAGCTTATTTTGAAGGTTTTGATGCAAACTTGAAATTAAAAAGTCACTGGAGACAACTTATTTCATTGCTTTCTCGTCTCTTGATTTCACTTCCTTAACTTCCGGTCAAAACCGGACGGAAGACCTACTCGTTGCTTTGCAACGAGCTTTGCTCTAGTTATTCTTTTTTTTCTTACCGATTTTGTGCACGCGATTTCTCGAAAACGGCTCGATGGATTTCTATGAAACTTTCAGGACTAATGAGGCATTACTTGAACTCGATTCATTTTTTTTTTCGTTTTGATTACGTCACTTCCGGTTCGGAGTTTTCTGCGATTTTGTGATTTTTAGAGGGTCAATTTGTCCGGCAGTTTTCTCAAAAAGCACTTGACGCAGCCGCATGAAATTTTCAGTGATGCTAGAGCAACCTTTGGAGAAGAGTATTAGGTATATCATAACTACCGGAAGTACGAAGCGCCGACGCTCGCTATGGTCCGAAAATAGTCCTATCGCGAATTTCAAAATTTTTAGCACATTTTCTACGATATCTTTTTACCTGTAAATATTGTGGTATAACATATAGAACAAAAGAAGTGTAGAATTTTAAGATCTTTCAAATGATATCTTGTAAAAGGGGCTGACCCCTAAAATGAATGGCCTAGAGGGGCTGAAAGTTTTTTCTTTATATCTCAAAAAGTATTGAGAATTTGTAATACGTCAAAGAAGCAAAGTTGTTCAAAATGCCAAGCTTCATCAATTGAAGTCGTCAAAATACATCCGTCGTGGTCACTTCCGGCAAAACCGGATGTGGTCGGAAAACGCGTTTTTTTTGCCGTTCTTGACAAGTTTTTTGGTTACATATGTCTCTGGGAGCATTAAAAGAAGTTTTTCCGTCCGTTGTCGTCACTTCCGGTCAAACCGGAAGTAGCACAAAATGGCTTATTTTGAAGGTTTTGATGCAAAATTGAAATTATAAAGTCACTGGAGACTACTTAGCTTATTGCTGTCTTTTGTTCCGTCACTTCCTGCACTACCCGTCAAAACTGGACGGAAGACCTACTCGTTGCTTTGCAACGAGCTTTGCTCTAGTTTTATTATTGTTTTTTTTTTCTTACCGATTTTGTGCGCGCGATTTCTCGAAAATGGCATGGTCGATTTTCATGAAACTTTTAGGTCTGATAGAACATAAAAAGATCTAGATATATAATTTTTCATTTTGATGACGTCACTTCCGGTTCCGAGTTTTCTGCGATTTAGTGATTTTTAGAGGGTCACTTTGTCCGGCGGTTTTCTAAAAAAACACTCAACACAGAAGCATGAAATTTTCAGTGATGCTTAGAGCAACCTTTGGAGAAGTGCACTTAGTATATCACAACTTCCGGAAGTACGAAGCGCCGACGCTCGCTATGGCCCGAAAATAGTCATTTCAAGAATTTCAAAATTTTTACAACCTTTTCTACGATAACTTTTTATCTAGAAATATTTTGTTAAAGCATGTAGAACAAGAAAGGTGTAAAATTCCAAGATCTTTCAAACGATGTCTCGAGAAAAGGGCTGGCCCCTTAAATCAAGGGCCTGGAGGGGCCGAAAGTTTTACCTTTATATCTCAAAAAGTATTGACAATTTGTGATACGTCAAAGAAGCAAAGTTGTTCAAAATGTCAAGCTTAATCTTTTGGGGTTGTCAAAATACCTCCAGCGTCGTCACTTCCGGCCAAACCGGAAGTAGTCGGAAAACGCGTATTTCTGCCGTTTTCGACAAGTTTTTTGATAACATATGTCTCTGGGAGCATTAAAACTAATTTACCATCCGTCGTCGTCACTTCCGGTCAAACCGGAAGTAGCAAAAAATGGCTTATTTTTGCATTAATTAACATGGATTTAGAAGATTCAAAGCATTTTCAGGCGTTATTTCTCATTTCTCTTAAAATTGAAAGCTACTTCCGGTCGAATACGACGGAAGACCTACTCGTTGCTTTGCAACGAGCTTTGCTCTAGTTATTATTTTTTTTTCTTACCGATTTTGTGCACGCGATTTCTCGAAAACGGCTCAACAAAATCTTACGAAACTTTCAGGACGTATGGAACATCACTTGAACCTTATGCGTTTTTTTCCGTTTCGATGACGTCACTTCCGGTCTAGAGATATCGTCGATTTTCTGATTTTTAAGGGTCATATTGTCCACAATTTTCCCGAAAAACGGCTCTAGATAGAAACTTCAAACTTTGAGGCTAGGTAGAGATATGTCTGGAGAGGTGCATCAGGTATATCAAATTTACCGGAAGTGACGCTCGTCGGCGCTCGCTATGGCCCGAAAATAGACCTATCACAAATTTCAAAATTTCTCACACCTTTTCTTCGATATCTTTTTACCTGAAAATATTTTGTGAAAAAGTATAGAACAAAAGAAGTGCAGAATTTAAAGATCTTTCAAATGATATCTCGAAAAAAGGGCTGGCTCCTAAATTTAAGGGCCTAGAGGGGCCAACAGTTTTTTCTTTATATCTCAAAACGTATTGAGAATTTTTAATACGTCAAAGAAGCAAAGTTGTTCAAAATGACAAGCTTAATCTATTGAAGTCGTCAGAAATCGTCCGGCGTCGTCACTTCCGGCCAAACCGGAAGTAGTCGAAAAACGCGTATTTTTGCCGTTCTTGACAAGTTTTTTGGTAACAAATGTCTCTAGAAGCAAAAAAATAATTTTTTCGTCCGTTGTCGTCACTTCCGGTCAAACCAGAAGTAGCAAAAAATTGCTTATTTTTGCATTAATTAACATAGCGTAACAGGATTCAAACCATTTTTAGGCGTTATTTCTCATTTTTGTTAAAAATTAATGCTATTTCCGGTCAAACAGGACGGAAGAACTACTCGTTGCTTTGCAACGAGCTTTGCTCTAGTTATGTTCCCCAAACGAAGTTGGGGAACATATTGTTTTTACTCTGTTTCTTATTATTATTATTATTATTATTATTATTATTATTATTTTTCTTCCTGGGAAAATCTTTTCCGCGAGTGATCTTGTAAACTACACATCCGACTTAGGTGAAACCTTTTTAGGGTAAGTAGGCATGTTATGTAGATTTGCGGAATCAAGGTCATTTTGCGCGCACGTGCTTGCAAGAGCGCGCACGTGCAAAACTTAAAATGACCAATATATAATGGATATAACCGTAACTTTTCTATTTTGAGACGAAATGTTTTGAAACTTATAATGTAAGGATATATTAGTAGTGTGCACAAGATGACATGTTCAAAATAGCAAGATCGCACGCGCATGCACATGCACTTCGCTTTGATTGGCTGAAACTAAAGTCTCAATATCTTTTTTTGTTTTTGATAAAATCATTTGAAATTTTGAACATAGTCATACATTAGGGAGATCTACAGCCTGTAATATAAGAATTGTCATGAAAGCATGTACATGCACATGTGCTTGCAAGAGCTCGCACGTGCAACACGAGAAATGTCCAATATAATTGATACAGACGTAACTATTTAAATTATTGATGAAATGCTTTGAAATTCATACTATAAGTATATATATTAGAAGGATAGAGAAAATGACATGGTCAAAAAAGTAAGATCTCACGCGCATGCATGTGCGCATCGCTCTGATTGGCTGAAACTAAAGTCTCAATATCTTTCTTGTTTCTTCTCATAATCCTTTGAAATTTTAAACATAGACCTACATTATGAAGATCTACAACGTGATATATAAGAATTTTCATGAAAGCATGCGCATGCCCGCGTGCTGCAATCTGATTAGCTGAAACTTTGAAAGGCTATATCTCCTTTGTTTTTTGACGAAATGCTTTGAAATTTAAAACAAAGTCATGCATTAGGATATACTACAATATGATGTAGAAAAAAAATCATGAAATCACGCGCATGCACGTGTGCTGCAATCTGATTGGCTTAAACTTGAAATGGCTATAACTCCCTTGTTTTTCAACCAAACGGGATGGAATTTAGAATATAGATAGATATAAGGGACTCCTACAAGAAGGTATGGTCATCATGCACGTGCACGCACGTGCGTGCATTTGGAAGAAGTGAAATGAAAAATACCTTTGAAAGAGTGATTTTTCATACTTTTGGACTGAATGCTTTAATATATTGTATATTAAGATATGTAGATAGTGTAGACAAGATGATATGATCATAACGCACATGCATTCACATGCGCAAGGGTGCAATGCTAAAATTTGAATATAATTGGTGTCTTTCTGAGAAAACGTTGTTAAAGTCAAAAATGCACAGAATTTGTCTTATTTAATGAAGCTTACAGGGAATATGGCACTAAAAAGGATTTGGGGAGCGTTTGGGGAACATCTGTAACGGTCCCCGTTACAATTAGCACTAGTTATGTTCCCCAAACGAAGTTGGGGAACATATTGTTTTTACTCTGTTTCTTATTATTATTATTATTTTTCTTCTTCCTGGGTACTTTTTTGTCCGGGAGTGATCTTGTAAACTGTTCATCCGATTGAGGTAAAACCTTTTTAGGGTCAGTAGACATGTTATGTAGATTTGCGGAATCAAGGTCATTTTGCGCGCACGTGCGTGCAAGAGCGCGCACGTGCAAGACGTGAAATGGCCAATATAATAGATATAGACGCAACTTTTCTATTTTTTTATGAAATGCTTTGAAACTCATAATGTGAGGACATATTAGTAGTAGTGACATTGTGACATGGTCAAAATAGCAATATCTCACGCGCATGCACGTGCGCTTTGCTCTGATTGGCTGAAACTAAAGTCTCAATATCTTTTTTGTTTTTTGACAAAATCCTTTGAAATTTTGAACATAGTCATACACTAAGAAGATCAACAGCAGGATATAAAAGACTTATCATGAAAGCATGCGCATGTACGTCTGTTGCATTCTGATTGGCTGAAACTTCAAATGTCTATAACTTTCTTGGTTCTCAACAAAACGGGATGAAATTTAGAATATAAATAGGTATAATAGATTCCTACATTATGCTACTATCAAAATGGAATGCAAGGACATGTATGCACATTTGAAAAATGGTAACACACACACACACACACACAGCGCAATGCTATTATATATATATATATATATATATATATATATATATATATATATATATATATATATATATATAGAGAGAGAGAGAGAGAGAGAGAGAGAGAGAGAGAGAGAGAGAGAGAGAGAGAGATATTTCCGATTGCAGAAATTTTTCAAAGTTCTTTTGTTGAATAATAGGAATCAAAATCTTTGTTTGCATTTTTAGTGTATGTACCCTCTGATCCTTAATCACCCTCTGTAGTATGCTGGCTAGCGTGTAACATAACTACATGGTGAGCGCATGGTACTATAAGCGTATGGATCACTAGCCAGTCACTTCAAGTACCATGAAAACTGGGGGTTCTAGCCAGTGCTGCTTTTTTTTTCAATTTGTAATACATGTACATGTACAATTGAATGCATACATATAAAATGATAGATTTTATTAAATACTCTTGGATAATCATGTTGAATTCATAAAAAGGAAAGAAAACAGACATATATCTATAATATCAATATCTTTTAAATGGAGGGATGATGCAGAATAGTACATTTTTCAATATAACAAAGTTATAATCTGTTATCAAAGATTTGGTATCCTCCCTGTCTGCCTGTCTGTTTGTCCACAAAAAAATTATATTACCGACAATGTTTGATTGGTTGAGACTATGACTTTCATAGTTCGTCAGACGGGTCGGTGTTAGGAATTTCATATTTCACATTAGCATTTAAACATTTGAGTATTGAACTTTGACAGTGAGGAGACAATGCAACTATAAGGGTTAGTAAGGGGATGACCCTCTTTCTATTTTGTGGAAATGGAACAAAAATTTACATGATGGAAATTCCAGTGTTTATTCCCTGCAATTCAATGTTTCATATATTTTATTGTTTTTTTATTGCGTTATAGATTACAATAACGATTGTAATAAACTTTTTCGCCCGTGTTATATTTTTGGTTTAAATAAAGAGAGATTAAACGTAAAAACTATTTTAGCTATCAATTTTTATTTACACTCAAAACATTTACAACAATTGGCATAACAACTAGTTGTTGTGATTTATTTTCTCACGAAAAGCACATTTCCTCAAGTTCCCTTTTCCTAAAGATCGCTTTAAAGTACCTTTCAATAGCCTATTGCACGTTATAGGGCTTAACAGTTTTAGAAAACTAATATTAATCTTAAATGTCTATATCAAGGATAATGCAACATAACTACTCTCTGCATATAGGCGTCGGAACCGGGGGGGGGGGGGCTAATTAAGCCCCCGTTTTTGCAAATATATACATAGGCGTTGAATATTGGAGTTTACCTTTTATTGGTGGTTTAGCCCCCACCCCCCCACACACACTTTCAATTAGTCCCCCTTTCAATTTGCTTCCGACGCCTATGATCTGGGGCCCTTTTTCCCACGACAAACGATAATGATAGTTTTCAACCATGAGTGAATAAATACGACACCTTTGAAAAGTTTCAATATTTCAGATACATTTTCATTATATTTAATGAATACTGCATTACGATGATTTTCTAGACCCTATCAAGGCAAAATTCGGCCTGGTTTGTGACAATGCTGCATGCTCTTTATAGAAAGAGAATTGGCAGGTCTTACTACAATAAACGGATATGCATGTCCGAGGAGTCTTCTATATATGGATCTTGTAATTTCTCACATGCATGTTGTCGCTTACCGAGAACAATTGGCCAATCCGATGACAGAAAGATAAACCGTGCTGGTTTTACATGATTATATTTTATCACAGACACGTGGTTTAGGTCAAATTATAAAACTTAAAACTTTGTATATGTATCAATCAATATCTCGGAATTTGTATATATGTAGCTCCGTTTCTAATCTGTGACTGAAATGCATGAATTAATAATCGGACGCAGTGGCGGATTTAAGGGGGGGCGCACCCGGCGCGCGCCCCCCCTAAAATTGTCAAAGTTAACGTAAATCAAATATGTCTACTTGGTAGACCTCATTTTCACCCTTTAAATATCTCTAAAGGATGATGCAGCTTCCGGGGGCTTCGCGGCCCCCCCCCCCCCACTTACAGGGCTTTGGTAGACCTCATTTCAAACCCTGTGAAAATCTCTACACATGGTAAATAATTGTTTTACGGGGGCTTCACATTTTGAAAGCAAACACACACAGGGCTTTGACCTGGACCCACTAAAATTGAATGTGTGTTTGTAGCCCCCAGACCCCTTGCAAAGAATTTTCTTTTAGAATTTGAAAAAAAAAATTATCCGCGCCTGGGACGGCAGGTCAAAAATTTTATGTTCTAAACATTAACTTTCAAACAATTTATATATACACTCGAGAAAAAAATCCCATTTAAGGGCTGATGAAATAAAAGTATTGAAACCTGTGGCCAGTGTCTGATTATATATGATTTTAGAAAATCTATTTTTGGTCAATTCTCTTAAACAATGGGAAAGGCCAGCTAGAGCTAGATTTAAATAGCATGTGATCGCACTCAGGTACATTTTTCTCCTTTTACACATAGGTATAGACTTTAATAAGATACAGCGACCGGCCAAAGGACAAAAATTTACCTACTTGCGCTTGTATTTTGTGATGGCAGAGTCAAAAAGTCAATTGGAATTTGATGTAAATATGATACCCCCTTCCCAAATGAAAGATCTATATCTTTCAATTCTACATATATTTTTTGTTAAAAGTAGCATTCCATTAGGGTACACTTAGTATGCAAAAATTAGAGTAAAATTTGAACATCTAATTGTTTGTTAATTTACCGGGGGGCGTATGTCACCTCAAATCCTTTCTGTGGCTTAGAAATGTACTAAAAAGTCTTGTAAACACTGTCAAATCGAAGTGGTTTATTTGCATTTGTTATAAAGTGTATTTATTTACTAGTTTAAAGTTTTATTATACGTAAACAAATTAAATAATCTGTAACATATATTGTAATTGTTTATGTCCTTCTGTAAGCGCAAGGGCTGGGTGGCTCAGTCGGTAGCGCGTTGGTTTCATAATTGATGCGAGCCGGTGACACGGTTCGAGTCCGCCGTGCGGAAGGGAATTTTTTCCGCAAGTGATTTTCTCTTACATTAAAATTGATATACTTCATCAGCAATCGCAGCGCAGGGGGTCATTATTGACCTGATCCAAATAATGAAGCTTTAAATGCGGTAACTGCGAAACAAAGGCGTATGCACGCCTTAAATGTAACTGCACTGGATTTTGGAATCAACTTTGGTCGGGCGAGGAAGGGAAATGCTTTGCTCTTACTAGGTCTCTAAGCTTTACGTCGGTATGTCCCGTACGCCATTTCCTATAGTATGGAGCAGGTTGATTCGAGAAACGAACTCCTGCTGAGACAATAATGGTCGACAAGTCGACCGATGGCATTTAGAAGCAAAACTGGATCATTATGACTATTACTTTGTAATCTGTCAATCCTCTGTTGGCATGAGGAGTGGTTGCTCAAATTGTGAAATAGAATGGACAATTAACGCTGGCGTTCAGGCCATATAATGAAGACTTTCAGTGCACGCTCAACCCCCCTCGAGCTCCTGATTGTTTTCATCCAGAGAAAGTACCAAAGAGCTTTCTCTGCCGCAAAGACCCTGTATTGGGTTAGCGAGGGTCCGCCTGGGGAGAGTCTGACTGTTGATAAGTTTAGCTCTCAAGCTGGACGGACCTGTGCTTAGTTAAGAGCACACATTGGTCACGGTTACCGGAGGGGTGGATGTAAAGGCAAAAGATACAGGAGCTCGACCGCGACCCGGGCCTTAAAGATGTGGTTGCAAATTATTAGTACAATAAAAATGAAAATCAAAGGCTTTTAATGGTGATTTGAAGACATTCATTGTAAGCTCAACCCCCTCGAGCTCGTGATTGTCTTACTCAGAGGAAGTATCAGACTGATTCTCTGCCGCAAAGACCCTGTATTGGGTTAGCGAGGGTCCGCCTGGGGAGAGTTTGACTGTTGGTATGTAAAGCTCTCAAGTTGGACGGACCTGTGCTTGCTTAAGAGCACACATTGGTCACGGTTACCGGAGGGGGAAAAACCATCATAACGATGCAAATACATGCACTATGAGCTCGACCGCGACCCGGGCTCTAAAATGTGGTCGCATATTATCCCGAAAGATGTACAAACAGAAGCTCGACCGCGACCCGGGCTTTAAAACTGTGGTCGCCAATAAAAAATGCAAACAAAAGAGCCCGAACGTGACCCGGGCTTCAAAGATGTGGTCGCACTTTAAATATGATAAAAGTCATGGTCCTTAAGTTTAAAGGACCAAGATTAATTAAAAAATGGTACATGGCACCTTCAAGCCATGTGGAAGCCCTTTTCAATTATTAATGCAATATATTATTTAAGTTCTTTCAAAAACAAATAAACCAGTACTCGATTCGAAAAAATACAGATTTTAGGCAAATACACATGGCTTGAAAATATGGCTAGCGTCCCCGTCGCGGTGCCGGGCGCCACACCTTCACTTATTAAATATCTGGAAGAAATAAAGTATTTGAGTTGCTATTATTAATGAAAAATCATAGAAGGGGGTGGTGAAAAAGTCAATGTGTGGTGGCAAATAGTCATATACATGTAACTTGAATGAAAAAGTTTAAGCAAATGCTAGATAGATTGTGGACTGGTGGAGAAAATGAACAAGGCTTAATTGGATACAATTAAATACATTCTGTGTTACAAAATATACAACAAAAGATGAATACAACAGTACAGCTTAGCAAAACATTAGCATACAGATGCTCTTTTCAGAAAATGAACTCAATTGATGCCTCGCTTCTGCAGTTGGTTGGTCTTTGTTTCAAAATGCGCCAAGAAGATAGGTTACCGGAGGAGCACCTGAAACTTGTTGATTCCATAACAAATCAAATTCAGCAAGACGTGAAAGTTATTAGAGAACATCACCATGAACTAGAACTAAAGCTTACTGCCTCTAAAAAGGAGGAAGCAATCCTCAAACGGAAATTACACGAGTCTCAAAAGGAAGTGGAAAAACTGAAAGAAAAGTGTAGAAAACTTGAAAATGATTCAGCAGTTCTCAAGGAAAAATGCCAAGATCTAGAAAGCGAACTTGACACAAGCTGGATTGAGGATGTTGACATGAGTGGTACTCTGGTGCCACAGGAGGTTAAGACCACTGATACTTTGAAGTCAAAAGAGAGTGATGACATTCGTAGTCCAGTGATGCCACAAAATGAAACTGTAAAAGACAATTCATAGATGAAGTGAAACATGCATTTTTATGTGTCTAAAACAAAAGTTGATCGGCGATAGAGTCATATTACAAAACTACAGAACTGTCAGGAGAAAATAGAAAGTTATTGAAAAGAAAATGACTCCTTCTTGTATTTTACATAAACGTACTTAAAGCTGGATAAAGAACGCTGACAACAGTAGACTTGTGCTGCTGGAAAATACCAGTGCAAAAAGTTTAGATAATAGATTCTTTAAAACTATATCTGTGTCTGGCTACCTGTTACAATTATTATCTGTTAGCAAATTAAAATCATTGAATTAACAATTGTTTTTGCCATTTGAATATAGCATATGTGAATATAGCATATTTTTGTCATAGATAATGTAAACTTTGTAACCATAATAATGACTTCTTTACTTGTATTATTAATATGTCATTCCGTTTTATAATGCTAACAACTATTTTTAAAACCATTATTTCTTGCCAAGTAGCATTGTATTTGTAAATAAATTGTCATGTATAAAATAAAAAAAAAATATGGCACCTTCAAGCCATGTGTGATTTTATAACACATGAAACTTTAAAATATAAAAATTAAAATTTCTAAACCATTCTAAAATATGAAGAAATGATGCGATAATCAAAAGTAAACACATGGCTTGAAAATGGCTGGCGTCCCCGTCGCGGTGCTGGGCGTCACACCTTCACTAGAAAGCCTGCAAAAAGATAAATATACAAGTATGATGATTTATTAAAGCTCACATTAAAAGGCTGAAAATAGTCAATGTGTGGCGGCGAATAGCCATATTCTTTTTCTCCTTTCCTGTATGTATCTGAATATATATCAATATACATGTAGATTGTAATTTAAAGGAGCTCTTTGTAAATTAACACATCAAAATCTTTTACAAATACAAGTGAAAATAATGTACTAGATTATCTACTTTCCAAGGTTTAGGAAAATTTATAAAGAGCTCCCAAGGAGGTATACAGATGTTCTAAAATACCTCCTATCATAGAATGTGAAAAAACAATAAAACTATCTTTTCAGGTCTGAATCAAGCTAATCACGTGCAATGAAACAACAATTATGGCCAAGAGAAAAAGATCCCTTTCATGCCGGGAACAAAAAGACAAAGACAAAAGAAGAAAACGACTTAAGCGAAATGAATTAAAACCCTCCTTGATATATAGTCCAGTGAATGGACCATGGAGATTAAAAACTGCAGAACTATTTTAAACTAGACAACATAAACTGCCCGTCTGATAATGAGGGAACATCTACAGAGTTAGGATATCCATCATTGCTACACGAAACAAAACCTGATGGAAATTGTTTTTTCAGCGCATTGTCTTACATAATCACCGGTACAGAAGAATACCATACTCAAATCAGGTCACATATTTGTAATCATCTCCTTACGCATCAGGAAGAATTGACTAACGCTCTTCCAAACAAGTATTGCGAAAATGCAGAAGCATATTTATCAAATACTTCAATGCGATGCGAAAGAACATGGGCGACTGAAACAGAAATATTTGCTGCCGCAGATTTGCTTCAAGTTGACATATATGTGTATTCCAAATATGGTCCACACTGGAAATGGATGAAACACAGTCCTTCACAATCCGATGCAACGCATGGAATATACCTTTACCATCGAAATTTGAATCATTATGATGCTGTTCTCAGTGTCCAAAGTGAAAATCCAAAGGCTCTCAAGAAAAAAGAAAAGTATACAAAAAACAGAGAAAAGTATAGGAAGCATGAAAAATTGAAATATACTACAGATCAAGAACTGCAACGACGTAAAAAAGCAGCTTCTAAAAAGAAATACGAAAAAGACATTCAGTATCAAGAGCGTAAAAAAGCAGCCTCTAAACAGAAATACGAAAAAGACATTCAGTATCAACGACGTAAAAAAGCAGCTTCTAAACAGAAATACGAAAAAGACATTCAGTATCAACAGCGTAAAAAAGCAGCCTCTAAACAGAAGTACAGAGAGGATACAATGTTTCAAGAGCGTAAAAAGGCAAATTTTAGGAAGAAATACAAAGAAGATAGAGTGTTTCAACAATGTAAAAATGCAGCCTCTAAACAGAAATACAAAGAGGACAAGAAGTTTCAACAGCGAAGAAAAGAAGCTTCGAAGAAGAAATACAAAGAAAACCTAATATTTCAAGAGCGTACAAAAGCAGCTTCGAAACAGAAGTACAAAGAAAACAAAGCATTTCGGCAGCATGTTAAATCAGCATCTAAGAAAAAGTACAACGAAAATTTGAACTTCAAGAAATGTGTTCTATACTACTCATTCAGGAAGTACAGATCTAATACCATCTTTAGGGAAAATGTAAAAGCGTCCTCGATAAAACGGTATGCATCAAATTCTTTATTTCGCCATAAACTGAAAAGGCTCCTTTTCCAACAATATCACAAGAACCCAACCATTCAAGTTAAGAAAAAAGAAGCTGTGAATCAAAGACGCAAAAATCTTCATGTTGCATTGCAAACATTCACTAAAAACATCAAGAAAATCCCAACATATCCGTGTACAGTGTGTGCAAGGACGCTTTACAAATCTCAAGTAAAGATCTGCAACCGCTCCAAGTATGTAAACGGCAAATTCTCAAGTAATGCTACAAGATGTCTAAGTGGACAATATACTTACGATTCTAAGGAGTGGATCTGCCTTACATGTGACAGACATCTGTGTGCAGGTAACATGCCACCACAGGCTCTTGTAAATGGATTACAGCTTACAATCGTACCCGAGGAGCTAAAAAATTTAAATCACCTCGAGAGACAACTTGTTGCTCTTCGAATTCCTTTTATGAAACTCCTCTCACTTCCAAAAGGTGGACAAAAAGGTGTCAAAGGACAAGTTGTAAACGTCCCATCGAACATCAGCAGTGTCACGACTTCTCTGCCTAGAACTATTAATGAAGCTCAGATGGTCAAAGTTAAACTTAAAAGGAAACTGTCATACAAAGGACATTACCAGTATGAATGGGTTAGACCAGAAAAGGTAAAAGAAGCAATAGAGTTCCTGAAAAGAAATAACCCATGGTATTCAAATATAGCACTCAGTGACAGTTGGTTTGACCCAGAAACCGATTCAGATTTAGTTAAAGTAGACGAACAAGAAAATTCTTCGGATGAAGAAAATGAAAGTTCAGAACAGGAGAATTTGACAATGCACACACAACCAGTAGAAACGTGTTCTCAGCCTGTTGATATAGGACAAGAGTATCTAGACACAGAGAACAAAGTTTTTTGCATTGCGCCCGGTGAAAATCAAACACCGCAAAGTATCTTCCAGGAAAAAGGAGCGGATGCAATGGCTTTTCCAAACCTTTATCCAGATGGCAAATTCGGATACTTTGAAGATCGACCTATAAAACTGTCCCCTACAAAATACTTCAATGCCCGCTTATTTTGCGCCGACAAAAGATTCGCAAAAGATAATCAGTTTATCTTCTTTGCTCAATTCATGATTGAAATGTCAAACATTCGATCAAACATATCTATAGCCTTACGGAAAGGGAAAGGAAATACAAATGATGGAGGTAAAGTAACGGCGTCAATGCTTACTAATGCTAATGATTTACAGAAAATTCTTAAATCAGATGCTGGTTTTCGTTTCTTACAACCAGTACGCGGATCGCCTCCATATTGGCAAAGAACAATGAAAGATCTATACGCCATGATTCGGCAGTTAGGAATCCCGACATGGTTTATAACGTTTTCCGCTGGTGAAACTAGATGGGATGAAACAATCAATGCATTAAAAGACCCGGAAGACCCAAGATCACCTGGAGATATAGAATGGACAGAAAAATGCCACCTTATAAGGGAAAACCCTGTGATGTGTGCCCGATTATTTAATAACCGTGTGCAAAGACTTTTCACAGACTTAATTATGTCCCCTTCACAACCAGTCGGAGACGTAGTGGATTTCTTCTACCGAACAGAGTTTCAGCAGCGCGGCTCTCCACATATCCATTGTTTATTGTGGGTCAGGAATGCACCTAAATTAAACGAAAACACAGAGAAAGAAATCTGTACTTTTGTTGATAAATATGTATCATGTTCCATGCCAAATGAGAAAAGCGATCCTGAACTCCATGATATTGTTAATGCTGTACAGGTTCACAGTAAGACACACACAAAGTCATGCAAGAAGAACTCAACGACATGTCGATTTAATTTCCCTAGGCCTCCAATACGCAAAACGTTTCTTGTAAAAGTCACAGAGGAAGACAATGAAAACAAGGAGAGAGAAAAAAATCAAACCACTAACATGCCAACACTTCAGGAAATTGAACACCTATGTAAATCTGGTGCCGAGAGATCTCCAAAACAAATTGTTAAAGATATATGGAGAATAATCAACTCAACAGAATCTAACTTAACATTTGATGACATTCTACTTGCTTGTAATATTACTTACGCCAAATTCAAGGAAAGTCTGTCTGCAAATACGAAGAAAAACACGATATATTACAAAAGAAACGTAGAAGATGGTTGGGTTAACAATTACAATCCAACTTTACTGCGTGCATGGAATGCAAACATGGACATTCAATATGTTATGGACCCTTACTCATGTGTAGCTTATATACTATCATATATCAGCAAAGCAGAAGCCGAAGTCGGCGAACTTATAGGAAATGCACAAAAAGAAGCACGAGAGGGCAACAAGGATGCGGCTACTGCAATGAAACACATTGCTCAGGTTTACGTCCAAAACAGAGAAGTGTCTGCACAGGAAGCTGTTTTCAGAGTTTGCAGCATGCATTTGAAAGAATGCTCAAGAGAAGTTGTATTCATTCCCACAGGAAGCAATGCAATTAAGATGAGTCTTCCTTTGAACATACTGAAATCACGAAAAGGAAACAGTGAAAATATATGGATGTCCTCCATCATTGACAAATATTACGCTCGACCAATTGGACAACCATTTGATGAACAATGTTTGGCAGAGTTCTGCTCATATTACTCTCTCTATCCAGCCTCTAGACCTCCAACTTCTTCCAAAAAAGGTGCACAGCTATTGCACTATGAACTGAATAATGGACTAGGGTACATAAAAGAAAGAAAGAAAGGAAAACAAGCTGTCATCCGCTACCCCCGATTCAATCGCTTGAAGCAGGAAAATGATTACTTCCTGACATTGCTTCAACTGTACCTACCACACAGAACTGTAATAATCAAACCTGAAGAATTCTTCAATTTTGAACATTACATTTTCAATGGAAAAATCGGAAAAAGATCCGTATTGAACATCATTAATGAAAACAGAGCTCGCTTTGAGAGGGATGCAGATGATTTAGAGAAAGCATGGGATGATGTACAGGAGGGCCGCATCGGAGAAGACGCATGGGCAGCAATAGCCCCTGAATGTGAAGCAGAAAGACTCACACTGCAGGAGAAAAATACAAGCAAAGTTAATAACGAGGACGAGGACATATCTCCAGATATCGAACTTCTGGCGATTTCTAAAAAATCGTCTACATCTACCCAAGCTGGAATCATACAATATCAGAAACCTAAAATTTCTCCTACCAAAATACAAGATTCATTAAGAAAAATGAATTTGATTCAACAACAAGTATTCTACAAAGTAAGAGAATGGGTATTTGAAGTAGCATGGAAAAAGTCTCCTGATCCCTTTCATCTGTTTCTAACCGGAGGAGCAGGAACAGGAAAATCGCATCTCATAAAATGCATATATCACGAAACAAACAGAATTCTATCCAAAACACTTGAAACACCTGATGCTTTATCGGTGCTTATAACAGCACCAACTGGAACAGCTGCATTCAACATAGGCGGTATGACTTTGCATTCAGCATTTGGGATTAGCAAAAATATTAAACTCCCATACACGCCTTTGGGGGAAAACATCCTAAACTCGCTAAGAGCAAAATATGAGCACTTAAAACTCCTTATCATTGACGAAATTTCGATGGTAGACCACAAACTTCTAACATACATCCATGGCAGGCTGACCCAAATTAAACAATCTAAGAAGGTGTTTGGAAATGTTGCAATTTTAGCTGTTGGTGATTTCTACCAGCTTCCTCCAGTGAAGGCATCTCCTCTGTACAAGCTAAAGGATTCCATAATTTTAGATCTCTGGAATCCATTATTCCAAATTGCCAGCCTGTCTGAGATCATGCGTCAAAAGGAAGATGTAAAGTTTGCCGAAATGTTAAATCGTCTAAGAGTCCGATTGCGGGGAGAACCATTGCAACAAACAGACTTACAACTCCTTCAGTCTGTTTCTAAAGAGTCAATTCCGATAGAGTCAAAGAATGCTTTGCATATATTTTCAACCAACAACGAAGTGGATGCACACAATGAACAGATGGTAGAAACAGTCTGCAGTCCATGTCTGTACTCAACAGCCAAAGATTACACAAAAAGTACCTCAGGTACGCTGCTCTTGCGAAAGCTACCCTATTCCTCCTCATCGCCAGAAAACCTACCAGACATAATCAAACTTGGAATCAATGCACGGGTTATGCTAACAAGAAACATTGATACAGAAGATGGTCTTGTTAATGGCGCATTTGGTACAATATCTGCTATAGAGGTCAGGGGAAATGACATCGATGCGGTATATATACAATTTGATAACGAAAACATTGGCAGAAAAGCCATCTCCACCACAGTTTCAAATGTACAAGGATCAGAAAAAGCTGTCCGTATAACGCCATATGAAGATGTTCTTGTAGGACGAAATGCACTCAGAAAACAATTGCCACTTAAGCTGGGTTGGGCAGCAACCATTCACAAAGTGCAAGGGATGACAACAACACAAGTAGTAGTTTCACTTCAAAAGATATTTCAACCAGGAATGGCATATGTAGCATTAAGTAGAACAACTACATTACAAGGACTCAACATCTTGCATTTTGACACAGATTGTATTTTTGCGTCAGCAGAAATTAAGGAATCACTTTCTAGCATGCCAAATTACCTCCTCCAAACTGGTGTTGATGACAAATGTTATTGTCTGAAACTATTGTTGCATAATACAGAAGGTCTCCTCTCACATAGGAAAGACATTGAAAACGCTGGTTTTGTGAATGACTCCCAAGTTATATGTTTCACAGAAACATGGCTTACCAAGAAAGACTACGTACCTCCCAGCTTAATTCCAAACTCAGATGTTCACGCAGTCTATCGAGAGGATGCATACACATCCTCTGATCCCATATTTCGACAACTAAAATCACAGGCTAAGGGTGGGGTCGCAATATTTACAAAAGATGTCAAACATACAAGGTACACGACCAAAGTAAAGGACTTAGAGTGTGTGTCAATACAAATATTAGAACCAACAGCGGTAGCGGTGTTCGTGATATACAGACCTCCAATATATCCAATGGATAAGTTTAAAGCCAAAATCAGCTCTCTATTATCCCAAATCAATCAAGAAATATCCTCCCCAGTGTTGATTCTGGGCGATTTCAATGACAACTACTTTGGAAAACCATCTCTAAAAACGTTGTTTACAAGCTATGGCTACCAACAACTTGTGAACAAGCCAACGACAGAGAGTGGCTCTTGTCTCGACTTGGTGCTCGCAAAAGACTTCCCAGAAGATCCAAATGTGACAATTGAACATTTGTATTATAGTTTCCATGATGCGATTTCTATTAAATTGTAAAATTTGTAAAGCAATGTAACAACTGTTCGATAGATGCACAATGAGAATGCAAAATGTACATACAGATTCTATATAACTCATGTCTATTGTAATATAACAATTGTGTTTATTGTACATTTATTGTCATACATGTTAATTGGATAAGAGAGAAAATGCACGATGTAACTTATTAATTTAAATGTTCTACAGATGCGCGATAATAATGATTAAAGCTATATACAGATTTTATTCAATTCATGTCCATTTTAATATAGAGCATATGTTTATTGTACATTTATTGTCATACATGTTAATTGATTATGAGAAAAAACGTTAAAAAAACAAAAAAAAAACAAAAAAAAAAAACAAAAAAAAACAAAAAAAAAAAACACTGTCGTCGTCTGCTAGGCGGCCTGATGAGCCCTTACAGGGCGAAACGGTGTTCAATACATTTTGGACATAAAGCATTTGTTATGTGTTGTTTGTTATGTGGCATACTTAGACCTTACAGGTTTAATTAGTGGAAAAATAGTCAGACAGTCATTTTCATATACTTACCGCCTCTCACATGGTCCGCCGTGTGAGGGGTATTTTTTTTTCTTATATACGCTAGAGGAATATTTTTCTTCTTGGCATGGAGAGCTCTGAAAGGAGGAATCAGTGTCGTGCATCATGACATTGCGACGTCTTGATGAACCCTTGCATTGCACAGCGAAAAAGTAAAATATACGGAATGACATTGTCGTCGTCTCCTAGGCTGTCTGATGACCCTTCGGAAGACTAAAAAGTGTAATGTTGAAAAAAAGAAAGACAAAGTTCCTTTCTTAAAAAATGTTTCCGAAAAATTACAAAATCTTATATGTCTTGAATTGCAATCTGTGTCTTTATATGCCTTGCGAGGGATTCTCATGGGATGACAACATGTTTCTTGTATACACATTAAGACACTATTATAGTAATGCAGGCTGTCTGATGCAGGGCCTGTTTTTAATCAACTATAGGTTACTTTGTGTCAAAGTTAACAAATAGTAAGGGGACAGTGATGTCTAAACATTGCCATTCACATGGTCCGCCATGTGAGTGGTGTTTTTTTTATTAAAAGGAAAACAATCTTTTCTGAATACATATATATAGTTTACTTGTGTCAAAGTTAGCAGTGATGTCTGAACATTGCCATTCACATGGTCCGCCGTGTGAGTGGGTTTTTTTATTTTAAAAAAATCTTTGTGAGTTAATAATCTCCCATATACGAACCCTCTAAATACAACCATTCACATGATACGCCGGGTGTCTTTTGTTTACAGAGAAGAGGGTCTTTTCTAAATATTGCGACTCGCATGGTACTGAGTCTGAGTGCTTTTTTTAAATTTCTTGTTGAAATAGGAAAACTGCCTTTTCTAAATATTTCTATAACATGGAACGCCCTTGTTTGCCATTAAAATACTTCTTAAAATATTTAAATTGTATTAAATATAAAAAAGTGTTACACATCTTTAGTGAAGTTTGTAGAGAAAGGTATCAAAACGGAAGATGGGGAGCGTTTGGGGAACATCTGTAACGGTCCCCGTTACAATTAGCACTAGTTATTATTATTATTCTTTTTTCTTCTTATTTCTTCTCCGGTACTTTTTTGTCCGGAAGTGTTCTCAGAAACTGTTCACCAATCTAAGTTAAAACCTTTTTAAGGTTAATGGGTGTGTAGTGTAGGTGTGCGGAAGGAAGGTCATTTTGCGCGCATACGCCTGCACGTGCGGGCACGTGAAGTGAGTGAAATGACTGATATACTTAATATGGCCATAAATGTTACATTTTTTGATAAAATGCTTTGAAACTTATTACATAATGATATATTGATAGAGTTAATATCATGACACTGTCAAATTAGCACGAACTCACGTGCGTGCACGTGAGCTTCGCTCTGATTGGCTGAAACAAAAATCTCAATATCTCTTTTGTTTTTTGACGAAATGCTTTGAAATTTTAAACATAGTCAAAAATAGGATATTCTACAATATGGTATAAAAATTTTTAAGAAATCACGCGCATGCCCGTGTGCTGCAATTTGATTGGCTGAAACTTTAAATGACTATATCTCATTTATCTTACGACGAAATGCTTTGAAATTTAAAACATAGTCATACATTAGTATATTCTGCAATATGATATACAAAAAAATTCAATAAATCACGCGCATGAACGTGTGCTGCAATCTGATTGGCTGAAACTTGAAATGGCTATATCTCCTTTGTTTTTTGACGAAATGTTTTGAAATTTTAAACATAGTCATACATTAAGATATCCTACAATACCATATAGGAAAAAAAATATGAATAACGCGCATGCACGTGTGCTGCAATATGATTGGCTGAAACTTGAAATGGCTATAACTCCCTTGTTTTTCAACCAAACAGGATTGAATTTCGAACATAGATAAATATAAGGGACTCCAACAAGAAGGTATGGTCATCGTGCACGTGCATGCACGTGCGTGCATTTGGAATGAGTGAAATTAAAAATACACTTGAATGAGTGATTTTTAATACTTTTGGAATTTGAATATATTTGGTATCCTTCCAAGAAAACCTTGTTGAAGTCAAAAATGCACAGAATTTGTCTTATTCAATGAAGCTTACAGGGAATATGACACAAAAAGGGAGTTGGGGAGCGTTTGGGGAACATCTGTAATGGTTCCCGTTACAATTAGCACTAGTTATTTATATGTTAAAGATGTACATTTCATGCTATGGGGCGATGATTCTCTCACTATTGAGAAAAAAAAATGTTGAACTTTTCAAGACTATCCAAACTTTCTAAATTGAATGTGGTCGTTTTTAAAATTACTTTTTTTCTTGCCAATTCAAATTATAGTTGTACTTTAAAAGAACTTTTTTTTTCCTTCTAAGAGACTTTTACGAGGAGCGCTGATTTTACAGTTGACGAAAAACTCTCACATTACGACAGTTCGGAAGCTCTTTTACGATATCAATATTTAGCTAAAACATTTAATTCAACGCAATTCAAAGCACCGATAAGTTGTTCTTGACGACAAGACAACCATCCTACCTTCAAATCCAGACCTTCGAATATGCGTGTCCATAACACCATTACTATGACCTCTAGAAAGGTTTTCTTATCCATTATTATCGGCCGATCTATTTGTGGTTGTGTTAGAAAGTGCACATGGGGAAATGAGACGTTATTTTTTTATTAGCTCTTAAAATAATTCTTTAATGCTGTCATGCATATGATCATGAGTAAAATATTTTAAAACTTGCTTTAAAATAAGTAATAATAATTGGTATTACGTTTCAATTACGTTATCATTTCTCATCATATAATTGATAATTTATGGTTATAAAAAAAGAGTATACAATAGGTACTCCCCAGCCTAGGAGTTTGTAAGATATGAATTGAAATCTTCATGATTCTCCGGATAATAATGACGTTGTAAAAGTGCACGGTGACTAATAAAATGAAAAGTTGCTCAAATAGAAAAAAATGTTTTGAATAATATTATTATGCAAATGCTACATATTGCAACGCGCCTTGCAGCGTAGCCTACTCTGCAAAAACGATGGGCATTATCACGGGACAAAGATCCAGGGTATCAGCACTCTGTACTGACATTTTTAGTGACCTACATCTTCATTTGGAGAAAATAAACTCTTTTCATTTTTTATTGACTTCATTGCATCGATGAATCCATTTGATGAGCAAATGCACTTAAATTTTAATATTTATTCAATATTTTAAAGTTATCTACAGGTATTTTACTCTGAAGACAGATGGAAATACAAATGATAACTATATCAGCTTTCAATATTGTGCTTTTCATGCATGATAGCTTTTAAAAAATTGTGATTGTACATTGTAAAATGCTTATTTTTTGCGGCGTAGTTTATACAGGTTTAAATGTCCAAGTAAACAGTCAACTGTTAAAGGCAGTGCTTCTCGAAATCCATTACTACGATGTATATGTAGTAGACCGTATGTACAAACTTTTTTTTTTATTTGGGCAATTTTATAAAAAGTTGTGCTAGGAGAGGACTATCTAAGTTTCTGAACTCGTGTCCGATCCTTGATGTTTGATTTTGTCAATAAAATATGTTCAATTCACCATTTATAATTGAGTCAAATGCTGACATACTAATTGTTAGCCCATTGTTTACACACTTAATTGGCGACGGATTTTTCTGTTATTTCCCGATAAAAACAATGAGCACAAGGTAGGGTTAACTGCTCAGCAAGGGTTGCTCAATCCTTTTAGACACATGATCACACCTCTGCATGTTTTTTAGGTCCCTGTATCTTCCGCTCCTATTTTGAATTGTTTATGGAATTCTGAGCTAGAATACTGTTTGTTATCTTCATATGTTTCATTTAATACAGCTTCAACATAACTTGTAACGTTACTTATTTGTTTCAACGCCCCATTACTTTTCAAAAAGAGAGAGCTTTAATTTTCATTGAATTGATTTATTGCATATTGTTTAACGTCCCTTTCAAGAATCTTTTACTTATGTCCACTTAATAATTTAAAGTGTTATGGCCTGTTGTTTGAATACATGTACTAAGTATTTGAAACATGTGCAAAGTAATGCATCATGATCAACCTTTAGTCAACACTAAATATTAATGCTTCAACATCAAATATATACATTTGTGGTATCTTTCCATTATATAAACATACAGAGAGAAAATATCTTCAATTCTGTATGAAGTTTGTCAAAGGTCAGAGGTCAATACATGGCCGAATCACACGGCGGAATAATATCTACCGTTACTTATAAACATAAAATGACTTGCTTTTCATGTATAAAAATGAACAAATTAAGCAAGTAAATTAATTGTTTTATCTATAACGTAAACAAGTACTTCATACATTTTTGACGATCGATTTACACTGTGTACATAGAAAATTTACCGATAGAAACTATGCTTTGTTTACATGTTTTATGTCACTTTTGTCCGCTGCACAGTCTCTAACGTTTGTCCTTTTTTGGAAGCCTTTAAGTTAAATCTTTATGATAGGCAATAGGCTAAAACTAAATTTTTTTCATTAAATTCTATTCACGATAAATGTGCAAATCTGTTGGAAAATATCAAAGCATTGCAATCACACCACGAACAGCTAAGAAACACCTCGATCGGTGCTGTCGTACTTGAATGTAAGCTGTCGCCAGTGTCGCCGAGTTAACATCATAAATATGCCTTTAGTTACTGAAATCGTAGGTTGAATGTTTTTGATCAAATTTAACTTGATTGCAAATTGACTGGCTCGCACAGTCAATATTGTCTCTATCCATCGGATCCATCAATCTCTTTTAGTTTTAGCCGACCGAAATTCCTCCAACTTTTGTCATCAATCGTTGGACGTGTTTCTTGTGCCTTTTCAGCATAATTATCAATTTTCACATAAAGAAATATTTCCAAACAAGAATCTGTTCACTATTCCTGATCACAAGAAGCATTTAACAAAATGTTCCCTTCCAAAATAGAATTCTTAGCCTGACGAATTCAAAGCGTAACCGCCTTTCAAGCCGATTTACACCTTGCGTACTTTTGACGGAAATCTACGGAGACCGGTTAGTGCAATATTTATATTAGAATATATCTAATTAAATATTTAATTGTCAATCTCAAATGTATATATAAGTAATAAATAACAAGTTTATAAACTTCAATGGGAATTGAAGTGGGTCGGTACGTGATCAAATCTTCTGAGAAGGTCTTCGGCCTTCACAGGATTTGATCACGTGACCGAACCACTTCAATTCCCATTGAAGTTTATGAACTTGTTATTTATTTCTGAATAATGATTAAAATACCCTTGATGTTTCCTAAGATTTTCCTGCCCTGCAGAAAAACAGAAAAGCCCATTAAGAACAGTTATTTTCCCCTAGCTTTGCTTATGTCATTCATGTCAGACTGAACTACAAAAATTAATTTGACCACATTGTGTAAAAACATGCTTAGAGTTCAGGCTACAACCCTCCCCCTTCTGTATTTTTAATTTATGCCCTGCCATGAATATGGCCGGGGCATATAGCGTTTGATATGTCCGTCTTCCGTCCTTCCTTCCATCACACTTTCAGTTTAGCTCAGTTCAAAGCTCAGTTTCAACGAAACCATCCAAGATATTTTTATCAAACTTCCTATGCTGATACATACAGATGTAAGAAATTCAACTGCATCAACATTTTTGACTTTGTCCTTTCATTTGACCTTAACCTCACTTTTATCAAATTGTGTTTAAATCAGTTTTAAAGAAACCATTCATAATATTTTTTTCAACTTCATATGCTGATACATACTGATGAGAGCTTTTCTACTGCATCAACATTTTTTGACTTTGGCTTTTCCTTTGACCCTGACCTAACTTTTCTGAAATTAGTGTCAAACTTCATTATGCTGATACATATACTAATGTAAGCAGTTCAACTGCATCACTATTTAAGATATTCTGATCAAATTTCGTACATTAATACGAATTTTTATGTTGCATTACTAATATAACCTCGACGGGGCATTTATGTCCTATGAATATATTTCATTTTTTTTTTTTGGATTAAGTAAATTAAAAATATAATTTGTCCCCTTTGCACAATCCTCATTTCCTTTTTAGGGAGGAGGTTTCTTTTAAGTATATGAATAATACTTCAACTCTTGATAACTACTCCTTAACATGCTTAAGAAAATACTGTAAACGTATTACATTTGGCTGCGTATTCTTTTTAGCGCCTTTCGCGGTAAGCAGCCTCCGCTAAATCAAGTACATCGCTAAATGCTTTGTGTATAAAGGTTTCTGTAATGCACATTCAAAAAGCGCTAAATCAAATCTACGCCAACTTGTTGAAAATTCAATTTCCGCCAGATATCGTACACGCCAAATATAATACATTTACAGTACCTGGTAATATACTGAAAGGAAGAAGAAACGCAGGGTAAACTTTTGAGGTGAATTAAATTTGTTTTTCTTAAAATACTTTTTAGTTTTCCTATCTAACTTTTAAAATTATCTTTCAAAAAGATATAACCAAATTCTCATATGATTTTGTTTATTTATTCATGAGTTATTGAAGCTCAAATGACGATACCCCCCAAAAGTGAAAATCGAAAACTCATTATCTTCAATGTCTATCTCGTGCATCTGTCAGAGTCTTATTTCTCCTTTGCGTGGAATTTAATCAGAGTATTTATCTTCCAAACCCTGGCTTTATTTAGCATGGGTAACCACGCAAAAAAAAAATGTCAAACGGCGCGCGCATGCGCCAGTGAGAGGAATACAACAGTAAGATGACTGGCTCAAAAAACCAAATTGCGGAATTGTTTTCTTTCAAATTTCGTATGAATGTAATGATTATAATAATCTACTCTATAAGTGGCTGTTTTAGTGGTATAAAGGTGGCGATTTAAGAGATGACAGGACGAATAATCTGCTCGTAACAATACTCTGTTTCGCGTTAACGTCATCGTCACGGTTGATTGAAAACCACTCCAGACCCACTCTGACAACGGCTCAAAAGTTTTATGGGGGAAAATTTAGAGGAAACTGCTAAGTTACCCGTTGTTGCCTTTTACATTAATTAGGCAATTCGAAAACTTGACCCCATGGAACTTCCGTAAACTGTACCAAGATTGCAAGAAATTCATATCGTCTCTAAATATTGAAAAACAATGTGCATACCTCAGATGCATCAAATAATGCAACAAGATTTGTTGACAAATTCGTCGTTATCAAATTGCACGTGTTTTGGGCTTTTAAGCGTTTTTCCTACGTGACGTCATAAATTTTATGGTTGAGTAATTCTGAATACTGATTTAGATGCACAGTAACTAAATTTCCCTTCTAACCAATTTTCGTAATTTTCGGTCATGTGGTCAAATTTTTATCGAAAATTATGCTACCCTGCGTTTCTTTTTCCTTTCAGTATACATAATTTTTCAAAAATCATTCATATGTAAGTAGCTTAGGAATCGGTCAGACTGGTTTGCGTGATTCATTGAATCATTAAGTGTTTGGTTTCAAAGATACATTTGGATTTTAGATCATTTTACGTTCCTTCGTGTCCTTCTGACCAAGTCCATCGAGTATAGGGATTTGTATACAATACTTTGAAAAATTGATTGTATGTTGTTTAACATTTTCTCGAGAATTTTTCGCTCATATGGAGACGCGCCGGCGGAGAGCTATACTCGGCACTCAGGGTCATTGAGCAATGAGGGATCTTCTTCGTGCCAACACCTTCTGCGACACGGGACCTCTGTTTATACTCTCTCCACGTCCCACAGTGGGATTCAACTCCATACTTCCTGACTTGAGGTCAGGCGCTCTGACAACTGGGCCACGCGGGCGACATAAAAATTAAACATATCTATTAAGTGTGTTGCACAGCAATTGAAAACCACATAGCTCTTTATGGGATAAAATTCTATCATTAAAATCTAAATAAAATTAAGCACAAATTAAATTTTACTTACAAAATAGAAAAAAATTGTTCAGAGCACTGTATGACCCACATTATTAAATTATACATAGAGTTTTGATGTCAAATGAATTATAACAGGATAGACCAGTCCAAATCTTTCTCTGATAAAGAATGACAAAAAGGCTCTGGTTGCCATGGAAACAAGATGTCATATGCTGGGTAGATATATTTTTTTTGAAAAACTAATCATATGCATCATGTTCACAAATTTTGAGCAAGAAATAATTTTTTCCACTTTCCATATGAGTGAAGCTCAATGCTTACTGACATGGCCTCTTAAAATGTCGTAAATATAGGCCTCGTTTTAATTGACTACTGAACTACATTTAAATTATGAATTCTTATGAAGAATATTCCCCTCGTTAGCTTCCTCTTATCTGTTGTGAACAAGTTCCGATTAATGGTCTATCGTTCTCTTCATCGAACCCTGACGATAGTTGAAAGATATACATCTAGGATCGGTCAAGGTAGCCAGGAGGAAGGGTGTTTGTTTCTTTTTGGGGCGTATGGGCTCGATTGTCATGCGTTATATCGATTTAAAGCGTAATAACATAGATTCATTAGCTACTGATTCTTCGCCTAGCGCCATGCATTAGGAGTTGAACTCACGAATCTTTCCAATGAAACCTAAAGTTAAGGAAACATCACACAAACAAAAGTTTTCTTTAGTGCCTAGATATTGGGATTTTCTTTTTTGTCTATGTAATTTAATAAAATTTTACAAAAAAAATTTTTTTTTTACTTTATGACAAATATTTCCTTATTTCTCAACTTTACCTGGTAAATATTATTCAAGTTACTTATTCGAGCATAAATTTATTAGAAATTCTGTTTTCTGAGAAAAGTCTGTGTCATCTGCCTTGATCCATGATCACGAGTCACTGTAGGCGTTGGCACAAAATTCAATGCTAAATGTACCCAAGTGTCGAGTATACATATGAAAGTCTTAATTTAATTTAAAAAAAACACTTGAAAAGTGTATCGAAAACAAAACACATTCATTTAATCATTTAATTCTAACAAACATGTACTAAATTTTGTCCCACGTTTTCGCGAAAGCGAGGTGATATTGAATCTCATTCTTTTGACAATTTCTAAAATTAATATTATAATACCTAATATTTTTGGGTAGAAAGTTTTTCATTAGGTGTTATAATAAATATTTACATTCCCAATGTCTTTGTTCGAGATCAAATTACAAATAGTCAATGTACTTTATTTCTCCATCAATGTATTGGTTCATCGATAGGCGCGGTAAAAAATCACGTGCAGGGAGGGACAAATAGAGACAAGAAGCGCAATCGCATAATCTCGGGTCTATCCGTCAGAGGTCGGAAAAACAACCTCTCGTTTTTCCGCCAGTTGGAAGGCCCGAGAAGTTGTGATTGACAAGAAGCGGGGCTTCTAGCACGTAGATTGGTGGAATCAATACCATGTAAATATAAGGAATAACTGTCAGATTTTTCGATTTCATGACGATGATCAATCGATTGGCTTGCGTGATAATTTTAAGCATAAACGCCTTCGACGATTGATCATCGTAATGAAATCGAAAAATCTGTCAATTATTCCTTAAATATTGTAACATAAAAAAATTTATTAAATGTGTGTATTTTCTTTATTTAATCAACTATTCAATCTTTACGAAATTTTGACATGGCAATAACTAATTTTTTGGTATCTTCATTCGGGCATTTTTGCTATTGTTCTTCAAATGTTAAAATGTTTATCTGGTATTCACAATTGAACAATATTTTATATTTACATTTGCAAATGTTTTCCATTATAAAACACTATTGAAAGCAAGCGTTTTTATAACTGTATAAATACATGTACGAGGTCAAGAGGTCATAGATGTTCGTATGGATAAACGTTCGACATAATTTCTCAGTGACGTCATAAACGGTCGACGCGCGTTCAGTGGATTACGTACATGCCGTTGGGTTTGAAAAATAATGCATTTCACATGTTAAAAGTCACAATCAGACAAATTTAAATTATGAATAAGTCACAAATGTAAACATAAGTAATAAGGTATCATTTTCTGAGTGTTATTGGGATGTAAAACGGGTTGGCACATGATCAAATCTCTTGGGCTTTATGGAAGATTTGATCACGTGACCAACCCGTTTTAAATCCCAATAACACTAAAAAAATGATACCTTAGTTCTTAGATAAAGTAGCAAGTATTTAGGAACTTTAAACTTAAAAATTATGCATTTTAAAACATTTTACATACTTTTCATAGTACTGTTTCCCTAAATGTACGTATTTCATGTTGACAAATACTTCTGTTTTTATATGTTTCTCATTATAAATAATACATGTATCATTGCAACCTATACATATTATGTAAGAATTGTTAAATGTCACTTATGTTAAATGATAAAATATGCAGTTTTTGTACTTTGAACCATTTACATTGTAATGGCAGAAAGACCTTAATTAGGCTTAGAAATTTCTCACTCCAACAACACAATTTCCATATTAATTTATATCAAAATCAAAGAGCATAGACATACCTTTTTTTTCCTGTTCAAAAAAAATCTGTCCTTATCAAGTGCCTGTGTACAAATGTGTTGAAGATATTCAAGAGATATAATGCCCAGATTTGACGTATCCTTTGAAAAAAATCATTTGTTCAAACTGCAATATCATATTGTATTTCCTTACCTTTTTTCGTTTGAAGAAAACAGATATGCCCAGTTCATTTTACGAGACAAAGTTGTTAATCTACAATGCACAAGAATTTTCAAAGTCAACATACATATATGATACTTTCTATGCATCTCATTTTATACAAAAAAATCTGTGAAAAGAAAAGGTTATTAAATTTAAATTTCTGGTATAGTGTGATATGCGGATAAAAGATGCGTAGGCCTCAAGTTAAATATAGAATAGATAAAGAATGACAGTGTACGTGTTTTGTTTTGAGAAACCCAAAATATGTGTCCGATCAAAAAGTAACCTTGGAGGTATACAATGAAAAATTGTTATAAAGAATTTATGAAAGTGTTAAATTTCAGTTATACAATATAAGAGGAGTTGAGAATAAGAGATAGGTTCCTCTAGATATTCTAGAAAGAATGGTAATGTAAATGTTTTTGTATTGAGGAAACCCAAAATATATTATGCAATCAAAAATTAAAACAAAAAGTGCACAATGGCATTACATAACGAAGATTCAGTAAAGGTATAATCAAATTTCATTCAGTGGTATAAAAGGGGTTGAAGATAAAAGCATAATATAATAAAAAGAGTTGCATTGTGTATGTTGTGCTAATGGCCATGAAGAAACTAAAGATTTGAGAGCACTGATCTCAATAAATGATACCCTTTCCTACATGATAATAATGGCAAAGTCCATGTTTTGCTATTGGAAATGAGAAATAAGTGTCAGTCCAAAATGAAAATAGAAGGTTCACAATGGGATTATGTAAGATAGAAATATGTAAAAGTATCTTTGAATTTTATCAAGTTGTATAGGATGAGTTGCGAATAACAGATGAGTACCCTTATATAATATCAGAAGAATAGCGGTGTCCGTATTTTGGTATGGGAAACCCAAAATGTGTCGGATCAGAAAGTAAAATAGGAGTCGCGCAATGGCAATATGTAAAGAAGATGCTGGGAAAGATGCATTAAAGTCCACTTATTGGTATGAGAGGAGTTGTGGAAAACAGATAAGTGCCCTAAAGCTTAACACACAGACGAATGGACGTACAGACGGGCGGAAGAACATAAAGATTACTATATACCCTCCTGCTTTTCAAGCGGGGATTTAAATATAAGGATTAAGAATGTTTGATTGCTCTATTTAGATGTAAATATGCAAGATAAAATGAAGCTTGTTAGTCAATTGTTGAATCGTGAAATATTTTAAAAGAAACTAGAATTTAAGTGCTGTGAGCGATGGGTTCACTGAATGATACACCGCCTCCCATATGTATGGCACGCCAAATTCACAAAAATGAGCAAAACCTAGTTTCACAATTGATAAACTGGGTTTATCGACTGTAAACTATAGTTTACAAACCGTAAACTATAGTTAACGATTCGTTAACTAAAGTTTTCATCTGTAAAACTATATTTAACGGTCGTTAACTATAGTTTCTGAATGCTAATCTAAGTTTATCTATCTGAATAAAGCGTTAACAATAGATTTTGTTGATAAACATAGATTCACGTTTGTAAACTATAGTTTACAATCGTAAACTATAGTTAGGAGTTGTTAATCATAGTTTCACAAATCGTGAAACTATATTTATCAGATCGTTAACTGAAGTTAACGGTTTGTAAACGGTTTGTAACGGTTACAAACCGTGAAACTGTATTTATCAGATATGGGCCAGTTTCATTTGTCACTGATCGGCGTACGCCGAATTGCGCCGGTCATATGACCGGCGTAAAACGGCTAAGAGGCAAATGAAGTAAACCGGCGAAAACATTTTTTTAAAAATGAATAATTACGCTAAATGATAATCAATTAATTAAGTTTTATCATTTTTTACATTATGTCTTAGTTAGAATAATTCGAAATTCAATTTTTAAAAAAAACACATGGACCTCATGAAAATTTTATTTTTCAGAAAAAAAAACATATTTTAACTAGTAGACTTATTGTTCAAAGAACAATAAGAGGTCTTTCCACCTTCTTTGAATTTCAATTTTCTTTTAAAATTTAATTCCATGAATAAGAAACAAAAATTGTCTTAAAGGATAGCAAAAATTAAAAAAAAAAATTGAAATGACATTGACCTGTGACCTTGAAAAATATTCAAGGTCAAAGGTCAAGGGTCACAATGCAATTGACCCCATGCTTCTACGACTTATAGTTTTCAAGTGATAAGGTTAAATAGGAAGTACAAAGAAGTTAAAGGGCAATAACTCATATAAGCGGTCATCAGATCCTTTTGCACTTATATAGTGAAGTTAGGCCTTAAGACCCTTAAGACATTAGTGAAGGTTTAGTGTCTATACGGTCTACAGTTTCGGAGAAGTAGCGATAACAAGGTTTCTTGCACAAGGGGCAATAACTTTTTAAAGGGTTAATCTTTGGGGACAAGAATAAAATATTTGAAAGAGTTTTAAGAGTACATATTAATGATGCAAAGACATTAGGTATATATTGAAAGACAAAAGAGATATAGAAAAAGCTTAATTTCTCATTTTCTGAATGACCTTGACCTTTGACCTTTGCATGAAATTTTAGATCAAAGGTCAATGAATCTTATGCAGTTGGTCCCATATCTCTACAACTTTTTGTTTTTAAAAAAATTAATTTTTTGTAAAATTCAAAAAGTGTAAGGGGCAATAACTCATTGAAGGAGTCACCAAAGACTTTCACAATGAATAGATTCCAGAGTCCTCTCAATTAGTCGAAGACTTTAGTGAAGGTTTCATATTTGTACGGTTTATGGTTTCGCAGTAGTAGCGATAACAAGGTTTTCCGCACAAAGGACGATAACTTTTAATAGAGTCAATCTTACGGAATACAAATTGAATCTTTAAAATAGTTTTAAGAGTACATATTAATGATGCTAAGCCAGTTTGTATATGTTTAGAAACAAAAAAGATATAAAACGAGCTTAATTTCTCAATTTTGAAATGACCTTGATCTTTGACCTTTACATGAATTTTACGCTCAAAGCTCAATGAATCTTATGCAGTTGGTCCCATGTCTCTATCAATTCTCGTTTTGAAAATTTTTAATAATTTCTAAAATTCAAAAAGTTTCAGGGGCAATAACTCATTGAAGGAGTCACCGAATAATTTCGCAATGAATAGATACCAGAGTCCTCTCAATTAGTCGAAGACTTTAGTGAAGGTTTCATATTTGTACGGTTTATGGTTTCGCAGTAGTAGCGATAACAAGGTTTTCCGCACAAAGGGCGATAACTTTTAATAGAGCCAATCTTACGAAATACAAATTAAATCTTTAAAATAGTTTTAAGAGTACATATTAATGATGCTAAGCCAGTTCGTATATGTTAAAAGACAAAAAAGATATAAAAAGAGCTCAATTTCTCAATTTTGGAATGACCTTGACCTTTGACCTTTACATGATTTTAAGTTCAAAGCTCAATGAATCTTATGCAGTTGGTCCCATGTCTCTATCACTTCTCGTTTTGAAAATTTTCAATAATTTCTAAAATTTAAAAAGTTTCAGGGGCAATAACTCATTGAAGGAGTCACCGAATACTTTCGCAATGAATAGATTCCAGAGTCCTCTCAATTAGTCGAAGACTTTAGTGAAGGTTTGGTGTCTATACGGTCTACGGTTTCGGAGGAGTAGCGATAACAAGCATTTCTTGCATAAAGGGAAATAACTTCGAAAGGGGTCAAAGTTCAAACAAGGGCTGTCGTTTTTCAGAATAACTTTTGATATCCAGTTTCATGAACTATAAAGTTTTTCGATAAGTCTTGCGGTTTCAAAAGTCCGGGAAGAAGAAGAAGAATAATAATAATAATAAACATAAGCATTTCAAGAGGTCTTTCCACAGAAAGGTGGAAAGACCTAATTATATGAATACAGATTTGCTCAAAATATGCAAACAAATAAAGAACATGTCGATCTGGTAAAAAGTATCTACATTTTCACAGTTGTTTTCTCTTCCCGCCATATTTCTAAGACCGGCGATCTCCTCGCCGGTCAATTCAGACCGGCGCATTCGGCGTACGCCGGCGAACCTTCCGCGGTCAAACAAGCCGGGTTACGAAAGGTCAAGCGGCGCCTTCGGCGTACGCCGGTATGACAAATGAAATCCTACCAGTATCTATGTTTTGCAATCGCAAATGATAGTTTTCGGTGTTAAGTATAGTTTACGGTTGTGAAACATAGATTATCGCGTTAACTTTGATTTACGGATGTAAAATATAGATTAACGTTGTTAACTATAGTTTACAGTCCGTAAACTATAGTTTACAACCGATAAACCTAGATTATCGACTGTGAAACTATGTTTATCTCATTTTTGTGAATTTGGCATGCCATACATATGAATATGAGTGTCCGTGTTCTGCTATGAGAAACCCAAAATATATGTAGGATCAAAAAGTAAAATAAGAGGTGCACAACGGCAATTTGTAGTAAAAATTTTGTGAAAGTATCATCAAATTTCATTAAGTGGTATGAGAGGAGTAGAGGATAAGAGGCGGACGGACTGACATCCCGGATTATATATACACCCTCCCGCTAATAAGCTCGGAATTTGTAGAAAATAAGAGGTAAATACTTATCATATCTGATTGTTTTATATTTGTAAAATCATCTCCATGTTTTGATTTCAACGGACATCCAGTCCCAGATCATTAAAAATCTTCTTAATTTTCAATTGGGGATATAACAAGACCTTTCTCTTTAAATCGAAAGACGATATTCAGTGACATTTAAGTGGTCATTCAGTCAGTGAAGGTCACTTAAATTTAGTGACCTTTCAGTTACCTTTTGTCGCCCGCGTGGCGCAGTGGTTAGAGTGTGTGCCTTAGAGTCGCGAGGTAAGGGTCCGCCGTTATAAAACATACTTAAGTCTGAGAATGCTCTCAGGTCTGAGAATTTTCTAAAATCCAAAATTCTCAGTCTCAGCGGTCGTCATAAAAACGTTAGGAAAAATAAAAATTCTTTTAACTCTTTTATTCTCAAATTCTCAGCTGAGTAATTGAGTTGAGTTGAGAATTTTTTTTGAAAATTCTCAAAGTTTTATGACGACGGACCAAGGAGTTGTTTCGTATTGCAAGGACTCGAATCCGCCTGATGAGACAGTATAAACCGAGGTCCCGTGTCGCAGTAGGTGATGGCACGAAAAAGACCCCTCACTGCTCAATGACCGTAGGTGCTGAGTATAAGACGAAGTTTACAGCTCTCCTTCGGCAAGTGGTTGTCTCTCCAAAGGAGTGAAAAATTCTCGAAAAGGACATAAAACAATATACCATCAATCAATCAGTTATCTTTCAGACACAATTTAGAAGCTTTTCGGTCTTCATTCAGAGAAAACATTTCAGTTATCTTTCATCGACCTTTTTGTCGTCTTTCAGTCGCTTTTCAGTTACATTTCCGTCGTCTTTCAGTGACCATTCTATAACCTTGAAGTAACCTCTCAGCGGTTTTTTTCTTTAGTTTATCAGTAATTATTCTTTAAATGCTGGAACCGGATCCATAGAGCCAGATAGTAAATGCTTGACGCTACGGTCTTTTAGCAGTGTTGGGTCTTTGTCGGTCAACACATTCAGCAACATGGAACCCGTTTGATAGAAATTCGTTCCTTAAAGCTGAACACTCTTCATAAATAGGCATAGGCCGCCATATTTCTCGTTGTCCAACGCTCTCCCCACAACCCATATATAAGGAGAAGATCGCTTATCAGTTCAATGTATTTTGCTGTAGAGATCCGACGAGTGTAGACGTACATCTTACAAAGCCGTGCAACTCGATCGAGATGAAATTATCAAATTAACGTATTTTTTCCAGAAAAGGACAATAGTATCATGAATAATACAGGTCAATACATTATATACAAGCAGAAAATGCACATAAAAACAAGGAAAAACGCAAAAAAAAATCTAAGACCACGTAAGGAGTACTACATGTCGGACACGAGTTTCGAATGTGCAACCGAGTGTAACGAAATCGGACGGTTTATATACCCGTCTGACAGTGCCTATTTATGAAACGTGTTCAGCTTTAATACCTGTTTCATTATACTATATCAATAGGACAATAGCAATTAATTGATAATAACACAAGATTTCTTAATATTATCCCTTGGCACATTTTTCAATTTTTATACCAATCGCTTGAAAAGTGGGAGGGTGAATAATGATCGAAAAACTGACGTCTTTCTGTACGTCCATCAGTCAGTTGCGCTTAGGGGTACTCGTCTCTTATCCACAACTCCTCGATATACCACTGAATGAAATTAAACTTTCAAGAATAGAAACTTCTGTTTTACTTTTTTGATTTTACAATATTTCAGGTTTCCCAAAGTAAAACATGGACGTTGCCCTTCTTTCTATAATACTAAAGGGTACCTTCCTCTTATCTGCAGTCTCCCCTGTATTTCAGGTTTCCCAAAGTAAAACATGGACGTTGCCCTTCTTTCTATAATACTAAAGGGTACCTTCCTCTTATCTGCAGTCTCCCCTGTATCAATGAATTGAATTTAATACTTTTACAGATTCTTTGTAACATACTCCCACTGTGTGCCTTCTATTTTACATTTTAATCAGACATTTATTCATGTTTTATTTCGCATTTACCAGAACAATTCATGAACTTTGCCATCGTTATCATTTGGGACAAGGTATCATTTAGGAAGCTCAGTGATCTAAGTACCTAATATATGTTTTTTAAATTGTAGCATAGATAAATAATTCGTATACATTCAAGTCTAATTTAAATATAAATTTTTTTTTGTTTAAATTGATTCAGTTAAAAAAATTTCAGACCTACTTTTACTTCCATTTAAGAATATAAATACTTATCGATGCCGATACTAATTATTTCTCTGACTCCTAGATATTGTGATAAATATTCTTTAATTAATAATTACTATTATCAGTATATTAATTGTTTTTATTAATTTTTTTTTCAATAATTTATTTGAATCTCATCACCACTTTACAATAGCGTACAGAGACTACAAAAACATATAGGTGATTTTATATACAACAATAGGTCTAGAAAAAATTGTAGGTTACTATTCATGTGAAGTATGGGAATTTAGGCCGGGGAGCATATTTTATTTATTTTCTTTACAAAGGAGCACAATTTTCTTAGAAAGCAGTGTTTATTGTTGTTTTTAAAACAGTTTCATCCTTGCGTCGTAGCTCCTTCATAATGGGACAGAGGCTTTTCCTTGCTTGCTCGATCTCGTCCGAAAATTAGCGATTTATTTGGAAGGGTTTCCCTTTTAATTTATTTGCACATTGGAGTACGTAGTCGAGGTCACGTTGATAAATAAACTTTGCGACAATTGGTCGATTCCTTTTGTTGTTTTTCTGCCCAAATCTATGTACAACTGTGAATTCGATGTCATAATTAATGTCAAGCTCTTCGGCTAAAAAACCTCGTAATGTCTCCAACTGTGTTCTCTGGTACATTCTCGTGGATACCTGAGAAAATCAAGTTATATTTCATGCATCCGCATCTGCATGAGATCGAGTATTTGATCCCTTAGCTCTTCATTTTTTTTTATTAACTCCTCAATTTCGTTCTCTCTCTTAGATGCATAGTGTACAACTTTCACCTCCTCAGCGTCTAGCTTTATTTTCATATTCTGAAACTCATTTTCTGATTTGTCCACTTGCTCTTTTATCCCGTCAAAAACATTACTTATTCCCTGTAAGCTTTCATGAAACTCTGCGTTTGTTTGATTTATAGAACTTATTTCTCTCTCAATGGAATTTACTCTGTGTGAAAGCCTCACTACTTCTTCACACATTTCGTCGATTTTCTTCTTTCTTGTATCGATAACTGAGCTCATTTTATTGAGTCGATCGTTCAAGGAGACTCCAATATTTCTCACAAGCTCATATATTTTCTCTAAAGTAATTTCCTTTTCTTTCGATTTTTCACTTTCATATAATACAGCCCTAGCCTCTCCTAATATACTCACAGTTTCTGTTTCGGTCGACATTGTTGTTTACTAGTAGAAATGTTTGCTATAAATAGACGCCCCTGACTTGTAGAACGAGTTTTCTCAGCCCTATCGAACACGTACAATAGTTTGTTATCTTTGTTTACAGTAATTCAAGTCACATTTTTACAAAACAGGAGTTAGTGTGATCAATTATTGCTATAACTGCGATTAGAATACCTCTTTTCTTCGTTCTCTTGTCACAATATGGTAATTTAGCCCAAAATTCCTCTCTTCTGTTTTAGTCCACCTTTCACATTAACGCATGCGCCTGTATGTATTAAAGATTAAACATCAAATGTTTACCGTCCCGATCTCGCAGAGGGTTATTACAAAAGGTCGTCAAATTTTACAATTAGAATGTATGGGAATTTCGTTGAAAAAACGCCAGATTATCACACTTTCCCCATATTATTTTGTATTTCTACCTTGGAGATTTCTTTCGTCAACCAGGTAAAAAAGATTATAGTAAAACGTCACTAAATTGTTAATTTTCAAAAAGATTGACCATCAAGGTTTTTGGATGAATTAAAACAAGGTCAATATATTTTTGGTGCCCAATATTAAAATTGTAAAAGTTTTCATTAGAAATTCTTCTTTCCTTTCTCTTTTTCATCTGTCAGCGCGTCTTGGAGGAAATGAACGACCACTCTGCATAAGAAATTTGGAGAAAAAATATGTCTTTGAACCACTAGGTAGTCATGGTAGTCATTATTTTATTATTACCCACGCGTTGCCATCGGAGGAAAATGCATTTGAAAGTTTATGTTTCCTCTTAACAAAATAAAATGATATGACGCGCGTTATAAAAAGTTGTTAGCACACACATGCAGTTATGAGACTACATCTTTCAAAAACTGGTTCAATGCTTAGATTTACATTTTTAAATCCGTACAAATGTGATTAATATGTAAAAAATCCCAGCAATTTCCTTTTGGTAAGTTACAATATATTAATGAGTCATTGCAACAGTTTCTGTCAATGCGAGTATGAATTTTTATTTTCGCCTATGGCATTGCACTTGCACGGCTTTCAATTATTAATTTCCGATTCTACTGGGCTAGCTAGATATTTTGGACATCCAAGACCAAATAGCTAACCCAGCAGAATTTACACCGAAATTAAGATTGCAATATTTGCGACGTCAAAATAAAATGCATACTTTATCCTTTAATTGACCCCGTTCGTATCAACATGTTTTGAATTGCGACATATTAAATATTTATTAGCAAAATAAATGTTAATTATAAATATATTATGTTCTTGTATGGTGTATTAAATATTTTGTTTATTTCAATCGAGAGAAAAGATAACAACAATTTTCAAAGATACGTGGGATTTACTCTTTTTCTTCTTACAGTCTCCAACCATTAAACGACGAACGTCCATAAATATTACTGATGATATCTCCTTTTGTGGTATAGTTGATATGTGTGCGAATGTAGACAGAATCATGAATATTACAATGAATTCATGTGACGTTCGTTTTCGTGCTGGCTAGTTTTCATTTCCGAGATCGACCCTGTGTAAGTTCGGGCTGACGTTGTTTCCCTTTCTCTTTTTGTATACATAAAGTGATTACGTAAAATCAAATACAGTATGTTACCGGGCCCTGTGTTTACTATGACGTCACACAAAATATAAGGTCTTCAAAACAACCAAATGAAATTATTTGCTATTTCAAACTGCTGAATAACTGTAGACTATATAAAAACTTACGTGCAGTTTTGTCGTTAGTTATTTAAATCCCACAAAACAATATATAAACGATGCATCGATTGCAATGCACTTGTCAATGTGAAGTCATTTCGCAAAAATCTCGCCAAAATTGACGAAGTTTATACACAGTGAGAGGCTGATCAAGTCACATTTTGTACTATGAAAAATATCTTCTCTTCTCAAATTAAATATAATTTGCAGTTAAATAAAAGGTCGTTAACTTGGATGCGATGTCCATTTGACTATTAATATTATTCATAAACTGTCCGTATATTCTCCAGACAAGTGATACTGTCGTGTGTTTGTATGCAGATTCGTTGAAAAAGTAATAGAAGGACCCTAATAAATCGATTTATTGCAAGGGCATACCCTAAATATATCTTGCAAAGGTTTTCCACATAAGTTCAAGAAGCATTAAGATATTTGAAAAGAGCTGCGAGCCTCATGCAAATGATTTAATTATAGCAATATCTAATGTAGTTGACCAGCAAAATATTCAACCTGCCGTCCAACAAATTGCTTCGCAGCATTTTTCATAAACTACATATACTAATATAGTGTTGAAAGGATTATAAATTAAACTAAGATTTCTAACTTGGTTATGCCCTTGCAATATTGACATTGATAGATTACCTCTAAACTGCAAGTATAATTGCTAAAATCATGTGACTTAGACATCACCTGACAAGTCTAAATAAAAAATCTAAATGTCCTCAACATGTAATTTGAACCACATTACATTTTTTTTATATCAGTGAATTCCTAAAATGAACCACCCATTCTTATAAAGTATGTATTTTTTTATCTTAAAAAATCGCCTATATTTCCATTTGTTAACTGTACTGCGTTTATTGCTCGTGTGTGTATAATATTACACTCCACTTAATGTTAACATCTGTATGCAGTCTAAAAATTCGAGAAAATACGTTATGGTTTATGGATGTGAAAATAAAACTTTTTTTAATTCATGGCGCTAAGGCGAAGTAATAAAGGTAATTCCACCCTCCTATGATGTCATATGTTTTTGCAAAAAACTGTAATTAGTTTAATTTCATACCCAATAGAACAATATCTCTTGGAAGAATGCTTTACAATTGGTGTAATGATAAATATTGTTAAATTAAAGAATTTAAAAATGCATATTTTCTATATTTTATCAATTATTCAATCTTTAAAAAATGTTGACAAGGGCAATAACTCCTTCTAAGGTCTCTTCATTCAGGCATTTGCTTTATTGTAAAATAGTTTCCCTGATATTCACAATTTAAAATTATCTTTTAAGTAGGAGGTATGTAGGAACACTCAGCATCAGAATTATGCATTTTAACCAGTTTTTACATATTTTACTGTTTACAAAATGTGTGATTTTTTTATGTTGACATATACTTCTGTTTATTTATGTTTCGCGTCTTAAATAATATGGAGACCTATACATTTTTTGCAATAATTCGAAAATCTAAATTATACTGTATGAAAATAAATGCAGTTTTTGTACTTTTAACTATAAAAGTGTGAGGGTGGAAACACCTTAATTAACTTCATTAATATCATTCTATCTATTTTAATTTATAATGAAACATATGGAGATAACGAACAGTATTCAAGATCAAAAGTCCATAAACAATACATAAAAATAGGAGCAGAGCAAACACTTAACTCCAAAACATCAGAGGTGGAATAATGTGCCATGGAGAAGTAAGCATCCCCTGCCGACCGATTACACTCGCCGTGTGCTTCTTTTCATGATCGGAAAAAAGGAAAAATCCGTCGTCAATTCAATGTATTAATACTGAACTAACAATTAGTATGAAAAACGTCAGTCAGCATTTGACTCAATGATAAATTGTATTTGCTGACAAGGTTACTGTATCGACCACAGAACTTACCAAATGATGAATTTTAACGAAACTGCTGATATTTTTTTGATCATCAACTTGTTTGTAAATAATTTACCTCGTTTAAGAAATTGTTCATATGTAAAGCATTGTTTGTTAGTTTGGTTGTTAGACAAGTATTAACATCTTCGTCAAGTTATATATCCAAGTATGAAACAGATGTGTCAGACTCGGTGGTATCTTTTATCTCAAGCTCACCTAGTTATATTGTATCGACATAAGAATGGAAATTACCATTGTTAATTGACAGTACGTCGTCGATATTTCTAAATGTCGTGTTGAAGGCCACAAAAAGTCTTTTCTTTTTTACACGAATAGGATTTTGCTTCTGCCTCATATGAATACAAAAATAGGTCTGCTAATAACGGAGCGCAATTTGTACCCATGGGGATTCCAATAGATTTTTGGAAGACCTGGTCTCAAAAACCACGTAGATATTGTCAATCAGAAACTCAAGCATCTTTTTGATGTCAACTTTGGAATACTTGTGTATGCAATCAGAATGTGTTTTAACAAATTAAATTTTGCAAATGACCAGTGACTAAGAAAGTAAATTTACGAGTGTCGTTTTTATTGAAAACACAGATGTCAATGATACCAAAAAGCTTGCACTTCCGGATCATATTTCAGTGTTTATTATACTAGCAATTTAACATTCTAGTCAACCAAGAAGAGTTTGCTCTATGCTGGATTCTTAAACATCATAAATATCCTTACAAAACAAAGAGTCAAAGAATCCAAAGAAATCTTTAAGCAATTTAAAATTGCTATTTGTTTTCAAAAGTCGATTACATCTGGAACCGTACAATATTTTTTACACTCTCTTATATATAAACTAATACAAACTTATCATTCCTTACAGGGTATGTTTAAAAAAGATTGATATCATAAACATATGCTTATTCAATCAAAATGGAATTACATGTTCGAATCGTGTGATGGATCATCAACAATATTACAATACTTATTTCTTGTTACAATCAATCTGATTCCTCACATAAGTGCTCTGAAGGTCTCACACAAGGAAATGGTTTCATTATATGTTACTATAAAACTTTAATTGAGACATATGGAGACTTCAAATAGTATTCAATATCAAAATTCCATAAAACAATGCAAAAAAGGAGCAGAACAAACAATGACCTCCAATAATTAAGAGGTGGAATCAGGTGCCATGGAGGAGTTGAGCATCCCCTGGCTGTTGACCGGCCGTGTGCTCCTTGTCAAGATTTGGAAATAACAGAAAAATCCGTCGTCAATTCAGTGTATAAATAGTGGACTAACAATAACATGTAGTATGAAAAACGTAATTTAGCATTTGATTCAATGATAAGTTTTATTTGCTGACAAGGTCATTGTATCGAACATGTATATACCATGTCATGTAGCTTTAGTAGAATAGTTGAACTAAAACTTAAAAGTTAAACTTACCCCGAAATACACGAATAGGTTTCACAAACAGTCCACACATCATCCATTGACAGGAAGTTGCATCATGCGCAGTTCCCTTTAATTCAGCGGGACAATTCTGTAAATGATATGATAATTTTGGTAAATGAGTCCAAATTCAATACTGGAAGCCTAAAAAATGACAAAAATAAAAAAAAAGAAATTGTCTCTACAAATAGGGAATTACAGTTGACTAATTTCATTCTGATTCGCTATTTCCTTACAGAGTTGATATAAAAGGAATGCTGCAGTCGATCCTCATTGACAACATTTATGTTGTCTTCGGAGACCATGCATTTTGACAAGCTGTTAAAATACCTATGGGCACAAATTGTTCTCCTTTATGAGCCGACCTGTTTTATATTCTTTCAAAATATTTATTTTAAAAAAGTCAGAAGAAAAGCACTTACTGTGGCCTCCACCTCGACATTTTTATGTATCAACGACGTATTACTTTGAGCTATACTTCCATTCAAATGTCAACTTGATATATCCCAGCGATCTTGAGATCCTTGATGGGGTTTATTTCTAGATACAACCACTATGGAGGGCGTCATTGAGTGTTTATCAAAGGAAGAAAGATTACATGTTGGATTTTATCTTGATTACATTAATCCTTATCTGTATATTATCTGGGGAGATGTTCGTCCTGGAAAATTATTCTGTTTTAACGATCCAAGAATTCACTTTCTGTCTGAATCCGAGTCAACATTGATATTTTTTTCTCTTTTATACATATTACTCTTTTCATCATGGGAAATATCGAATAAAGAATATATGCAGGAGTCTTTAAATGTACATTAGATTTATTCAATTGAATTAATTTAGCATGCATTAGTCAATCATATGAGCTACAAAATAAATGTATCTATATATTCCATTTTGGATAAAAGATTGTATACAAATTTATTCTGTTTAAACGATTTCCAGAATTCACTTTCTGTCCAAATCCGAGTCAACATTGATATTTTTCTCTCTTTTATACTGAATTTTCTTTCATCATGGGGAATATCGAATAACAAATATTATACATTTATTGAGACATTTTTGTTCGATGGTCGACAAAACACATTTTGCCCGAGAACATTGTCAATTAATGTTTTGTTTTACCTTTCATTTTATTTTTTTGACATACATGTATATTGTACTGTCTTCCGTGTTATACATGTACCTCAGGTCCATCACTGTTGAACACCAATGAATAAATATGAGATAAAGCTCCGTACATTCCGAGACGTAAGCGGTCCAACAACTCATCGACCGGTCCAACATTTCACTCAGAGGTCCAACATCGATTTTTTATGCCCAAACGCATATTATTATGCGTTAAAACATTAGAAATACTACACTTTTTTCATCTAGATTTGTATAGAAACAAAGTTTTAAAGGTAATACAAATACGTATTTTTTATGTAGATTAAATTTATTAATTTGACATAATTTGGAATGCATATTATTAAGTTAATCATATGAGCCACACAATAAATGTATCTATATTTTCAATCTTGGATGATATATAGAATATAATTTGAAATATTTCCGAAATCATAATTATAAGTATGCAATAAACAGTTTTGCAATATGTTAGTTTAGATACTCTCGAATCTATTCGATTTCATTATTTGCATTAAACTTGTAAAGCATAAAGTAAATTTTATGCGATTTGTAGGTTTGATTAAAACTTACATTTAATCATAACTAATTTTGTCAAGATTGATGTATTAGTATTGTTTTTAATAATATTTTTAAGGCTGTTGGCATTCCATTTAGCTTTAAATATGTTAATGGTTTTCATCTTTAATAATCAGGAAAGTTTCATAAAACCTTGCGTCCTTGTATGACAAAAAGTTTAAGTGGTTACAGAACTGCTCTGTAAATAATCAAATTATGAAGTTCATTTTCCTTGTAATAATTTCAAATCCACTTCACTTTTAAACATTAGACTTTGCTACATCTAAAAGGAAGAAACCTGTTGATTTAAACATTTTATACACATGTACCTTGGAATCGAGAATCAAAGTAATACATTAAGTTTCTCGCAATGGTTGACAATAATTTGATGAAATGGAATTGGTCTTTAATTTACGCCACCGTGCCGACAATCACTGTCGTTTTGCTATACCTCTGTTTCGGTTCCATTGGAAATGCAGTGCTCCTTATGTTCTACATAAAGAAAAAAGTATCTGGAGAAGGACGCTACTTTATCCCAGTTCTTGCCTCTGTAGATTTACTGGCTAGTACCATATCTTTGTGTTGTATTTAATTTTTATTTTCTGGTACTCTTCTATTCAGATTTATTATAAGTTTTTAAGTTTTTATATTTTATCATCTTTTGGATTCTAAGCACTTCTATTTTTTGTTTCTCGCGATTTCATTCGACAGATATCGTAGAACGTGTCAAATCTAAAAGAAACAACTTACAGACAGAGAGAAGAGGAAACTGATTATTTTGATAGTGATATCGTCAGCCATTTTGAATTTGCTGACGTTTGCAACGTGTGGTTAAGTCAATCATTGCCAATGACAATTGATAACAAAAAATTTCGAGAAGCCTTCTGTGCCATTGCAATTTAAAGATACCCAAATCTTGAACACTTTTACATGGTATAAAAATGAAGAGTTTCGCTTTTGTATTTTTTACACAATAAAACCCCAGTCGCCCCCTTGAAACGACATTAAGAGAGAAGTTAGATATTAAATTTCTGTCATTTATTTAATTTTATTTGACTTGTATTAACTTTGGTTAAATTAGCTAAATTTCATCAATGAAAGATTTGTAACCCAGTCTAAGACCCTAGCTATATGTAAAATTGTTTATTTCATCACGATGTTCAATCGGCAGAGTGTACATATCGGCTCAATGTCCATGTCATCTCATATACCTGGGTTGTCTCATTGTTCATATAGTCACATTGCCAATATAGTCATATTATCAATAACATTGTACAAATCATCAAAATCACGTAATCAGGTAATAGGAAAACTTACGATGTAAATTTTAATTCTGACAAACATTCTGAAAAAATAATGAATTTTTGATTGTGTTTCTTGTCTGTTAACCAATTACAATAAGCTTTTCGGTGATAAACAATGTACAACATTTATATATTTATGTATCAACGAAGAAATGTTTTATATGTGAAAAATGATGTCACAAACAATCATGCTCAAAATTCATTGAAATATTGAAAATCAGTAGCAGAGCAAGGTTGGATCAGGTGCAATGGAGGAGTAAGCATTCCCTGTCGACCCGACACCCGCGCGCGGAACATTCTGTAGTCAATATTCAGTGTAAAAACACGGACCAAATCCGTCTGGAATAAGTCAGCCAAAATACAATCCAAAGATAGGTTATATTTCCTTACAGGATTATTATAACGACCATAAAATTTACGAAATGCTGTCTTCATATAAGGTTGTTGAAATCCCTGTAACATCGATTTATTTGTCAGTGTACTGCCTCAGTTTTAATACTGTTCGTACTCAGAGTATGCTCTTGAGTATCGAATAAGTTAGGAATTGTATACACAATATGCAGGTAATATCGAGATAACAGTATATGAAGAAGGAAAACTGACGATAGAAAAGTTGAATACCATCTCGTTTTTCGAACAATTTAGTTGTCAACTGGGTTGCTATGTATCGTTTATAGTCCAAAAAACATCGAAATGATACCGTCGTCAGCGATGAAGATTTAAGCAGAAATTTTTAAGAATAAAAACGCTAAAAATTGTCTTGAACGAGTTTACACGAGAAGAGTGAATGTTTTCCGATATTGCGAATTATCCATTTCGTTTGGATCAAAATTACGTGCGTGTGAGGATTTTTTTGAATATGTTTTTAAAAGTGATTGGGAAATTTGACATATTACATTCCCAGGGAAATATTTCTCCAAAATTTATAGTATGAACACATCGCTTTTATTATTTGTACGTGCTTTTGATTAAATGAATCAGATTCATGTAAGACCGTGCTGTATTTTAGATACAGAATACTTGGCTAATGCAAGACAGTATACAGGACTAATAGAGAACGGAAAGTAGATCCGCTCACCATAGTCCTGTTCTTTATTATATATCTCATGTGTATCACCAAATTTTACTGTTGAATTAATGCTATCACGTGACATCGTGATCCAATTTTCTGGATCACCGACATGTTGTTTTCTGAATCTCTCTGAAACTGATGCCGTACTACGCAGAAATATGACATTATTTTTCTTGCACGTTAAAAGATCCCTTGTTATTATGCTTTGTTTTATAGATAAATGTTATGCAATTGATCTCTTAAGTTTTCTTTTGCTATATTTTGCTAGTTTTGATGGGGTATATAATAAATATATCATTTTAACAGTAACTTGATCCAAAGAGCCGTATCACGTCTCGTTGACAGCCGCGGATCATCAATTCAAACTAAACGCTTAGCGTCTCGTTAGATCTGATGATCGGCGCTTGTCAACTCGACGTGATACGACCCTTCGGATCAAGTTACTGTTATAATAATATATATGTATTGCTAATACAGAACTGTAAACTTCAAAGAAAAACACCGCTATCGTGTCACAAAAAAATATTTTGTTTATTTTAATAGAGAATAGATAACAACAATTTTCAAAGATACGTGGAATTTACTCTTTTTTCTTTTTACAGTTTCCAACCACTAAACGACGATCGTCCATAAACATTACTGTTGATATCTCTTTTTGTGGTATAGTTGCTATGTGTGCGGATGTAGACAGAATCATTGGTATTACAATGTACGACAATTGTATATGAATTCATGTGACGTGCGTTTACATCCTGGCTACTTGTCCACAATGCACCGTATACGGATGAATTTATAACAATTTGAGTTGATATATAACCCTGACCTTCGTTTAGCAGTGTCCATGAAAAAATATATATACCATCGACGGGCACAGTGAATATCCCAGTATGATGATTGTAGGCGGATCCAACATTTGTTATCACAGTATCAAATATGATCGTATGATGGGGGCCAGGATTGAGTTCAGGTGCACTCATGTAAGCATAGAAGGCAAGCTTGCTTGTAGTGTCTGGAGCTGTAAAGAAACAAATTATCATTACTGATCAATTGATTAACAACACAAGAAATCAAAAAGTTAATGCTAAACATACAGCTTGAGTGTGATGATACTTGTGGCTATGTGGTATAACAAAGATACAATTATCCTGAAATAACGTTGGATCTATTTCAAACAAAAGTTCACAAAATTTTTAGACCATGGCCAGTTAACCGAAAAGCAAATACATGTTCTTTAAAAAGGGATAAAATTACTTCTGCATACTGTAAATCAACTCTAATCGCAAGCGAGAAATTTTCGCGAGGTTCATGAGATCCTCGTCATCATCGCAAATATTTCTCGCTGCGAATCAGGCCTTAAAGTCCTTGTGTCTATTGACAACAGATAAAAAAAAAAGCCAATCGTGAAAATGAAACGTCGCTAACTAGTTTACCCTAAAGTAAATCGCCAAATAAAAATGGTGCTAATAAAAGTTGGTTTACAGTAAATGCGCTACTTTTGAAATTAATATTGATACCTGGAATAATTCTTTTCTCTGGATGAAGTATTTCTCTCCGGATTCTCTCATTGTCATGATTCTTTGATTGAGTTTTCATCAAAAACATTTCCGTTGACATATTTCCAAGAATTGCTTTAGTTTGCATTGTCTTTTTGTTATCAAAGTTATAGTTGTTTTTCAATTTGGTCCTTTCTTTGGAGCTGCTAGTGCATGTTTTGTCAAAAATAGATATTTTCTTTTCCTGTGATTCAACTCTCTTCTGCAAATGTTCTAACTTGTCCTTTAAGTCCATCATTTCTTTAATAAGTTTTTTATTTACGGATTTTACAATGCGAATTTCATGCAGCAAAGTTTCTTCCACCTGGTCACAAGAGATATATCTCGCAAATACATGTATAAAACATAGAACCCAGAAACCAGATATAGGCATTTTTGTTCTCATACCCTGTCTCTGTTGTGAATTTAATTTGAAAACAGCCAAGTTCTCCTTTTACAGAAAATCTATGTTCTATTCTTATTATCTTATCATTTTTAGGTCATTCATGTACATGTTTGACTGCATTTTTTGTCTTCTAAGTAACTAGTGATAAAAACGCTCTTTCTGTAAATAAAGATGTCAAGATTATTTTATTAGGAAAGAAATGACTTAGACATACATACGTTTATACGTAAGTTTTTTTTTGTTAGTGAAATGATATTTATTATTTGGAATATAGTAATTTCAATAATAACTGAAAAATAAATGGATTTATCGATATCGATTAAAGATACTGCCAAACAAAAGTAAGATTATTTCTAAAATACACTTGCATTTATGTTTAGTGCTAAAAGACCGCCCCGCTCCCCAACACATAAAAGCAGTTATGATGAAAACAAATATATTTTCTGATGGAATATAAAATTAACAGTACAAGTTATTGCATTTTATTAGAGTTTTTATTAAAGAACGCAAGAAATTATGCTACACTGTAGGTCAAACACTCAGGCTTACATCAGACCTGTACCATTGCAATTATTGGTCTGAAGACTACAGTCTCATTTAAAATTTAAATTGAAGCTTTCTAAACGTTTTTTTACAAGCAGTTTCAAGAAATAAATATAGCATCCTATAAGCACAGGAGTCTGAATTTTTTCTTTCTTAAAAAAAAAAATCCGGGGAAAAAATTCCTACCCTCAATTAAAAAAAGACATTTTTTTCGCTGAAGTTAGGAGATATTTTTGGGATTTTTTTTTTTGGACCATAAAAACTTCAGACTCCTGTGCTTAAAGCTATACCCACTATATAAAGGAGTAAACATATACCAGATCAAGCCACCAAGAAACAAGTGTTAGATTTCGTTTATTGTTCCCTTGCATGTTTTCTTTCTCATTTTTAGCCTTTTTGCCAATCAGCGTGTGGTATTTTGTTTCGTACCACAGTTGAACAGAAAAAGCCAGGGCCAAATTTGTACGGGAAATATGTACTATGACGTCACACAAATATAAAGTCTTCAAAACTACAAAATGAAATTATTATATATTATAGTGTTGAAAAGATTATAAATTAAACTAAGATTTTTAACTTGGTTATGCCCTTGCAATATTGGAATTGATAGATTACCTCTAAACAGCAAGTAAAATTGTTAAAATCATGTGACTTCGATTGATTGATTGATTGTATACTGTTTAACGTCCCTCTCGAGAATGTTTCACTCATATGGAGACGCCACCACTTGCCCTTGGAGGGTTACAAATTTTGTCCTATGCTCGGCACTCATGGCCTTTGAGTGAGGGATCTTACGTATCTTACGTATAAACGTATGTATGCCAGTACCTACTGCGACACGGGGCCTCGGTTTATACGGTCTCATCCGAAGGACCGGTCTCCACATCCAACTGTGGGATTCGATCCCACGATGTAAGGATTGACTCCTTACTTCGCAACTCTAGAGCAGACGCTCTAACCACTGCGCCACCCGGGCGGCCATGTGACTTCGACATCACATGACAAGTCCAAATAAAAAATCTAAATGTCTTCAATATGTAAATTTGAACCACATTACGTTTGTTTTATATCATTGAAGTCCTAAAAAGAATAGCCCATTCTTATAAAGTATGTATTTTTTATCTTAAAAAATCACCTTCATCTCTATTTGTTAACTACTGCGTTGATTGCTCATGTGTATATACTATTCCACTCCACTTAAGGCTAACATCTGTATGCAGTCTAACAATTCGAGAAAATACGTTATGGCTTATGGATGTTAAAATAAAACTTTTTTTGATTCATGGCGCTAAGGAAGAAGTAAACCATTAATATCAAACTATTTATTTTAATTTGTAATGAAACATATGGAGATAACGAACATTATTAAAGATCAAAAGTCTATATAACAATATAAAACAGGAGCAGAGCAAACACTTATCTCCAAAACATCAGAGGTGGGATCAGGTGCCATGGACAAGCAAGCATCCCCTGCTGACCAGTCAAATCCGCCGTATGCTCCTTGTCATTCTCGGTAAAAAACGGAAAAATCTGTCGTCAATTCAATGTATTAATAATGGACTAATAATAAGTATGAAAAACGTCAGTCAACATTTGTCTCAATGATAAATTGTATTTGCTGACAAGGTTATTGTATCCACCATAGAACTTACGAAATGATGACTTTTAACGAGACTGCTGATATTTTTGTTTCCTAAACTTGTTTGTTAATAATTGGCCTTGTTCAAGAAATTGTTCATACGTAAAGCATTTTTTGGTTGTTAGATAACTATCTTCGTCAAGTTATATATCAAAGTATGAAACAGATGTGTCAGACTCGGTGGTATCTTTTATCTCAAGCTCACCTAGTTACATCGTATCGTTATAAGGAAGGAAATTACCATTGTTAATTGACAGTTTATCGTCGATATTTAAAAAGTCGAGTTGAAGGCCACAACAACTTTTCAATTTGCAGATTTTGTTTCTGCCTCATATAAATACAAAATTAGGTCTGCTAATAACGGAGCGCAATTGGTACGCATGGAGAGTCTTGGAAGACCTGGTCTCAAAATACCACGTAGATATTGTCAAGCAGAAACTCAAGCATTTTTTTGATGTCAACTTTGGAGTACTTGTGTATGCAATCAGAATGTATTTTAACAAAATAATTTTGCAAATGACCAATGACAAGGAAAGTCAATTTACGAGTGTCGTTTTTATTGAAAACATAGCTGTCAATGATACCAAAATGCTTGCTCTTCCGGATCCTATTTCTGTGTTTATTAAACTAATAATTAAACATTCCAGTCAACCAAGAAGAGTTTGATTTATGCCGGATTCTTAAACATCATTAATATCCTTACAAACAAAGATTCGTTGCAGTGTCAAGCAACTGCTTTACAAAGCTATATCTTTACCATTTAAAATTACAACTGCTGTAAAAGAGATACTGCAGACGAACTGTGCTACAGCCTATTCTAGAAGTGGTGGAACTCAGATGAAGATTCTCAAAGAATCCAAAGAAATCTTGGAAATAAATTAAAATCGCGATTTGTTTTCAAAAGTCGATCACATCTGGAACCATACACTTTTTTACACTCTCTTATATATTTTAAACAATCATTACACACAATCAATTAAAAAAAACTTATAAACAGCAGCTTCTTCAATCAAAATGTAATTACAATTTCGAATATTGTAATGGGTCATCAACAATATAACAATGCTTCTAACTTGTTAAAATCAATTTGATTATACACATAAGGAAAAAGTTTCATTATATGTTACTACTTCTTTATTGCTTTAATTGAGAATATGGAGATATCAAACAGAATTCAAGATCAAAATTCCACAAAACAATGAAAAAAAGGAGCAGAGCAAACTCAGACCTCCAATAAATAAGACGTGAAATCAGATGCCATAGAGGAGTTGAACATCCCCTGGCAGTTGATCGGTCACACCCGCCGTTTGCTCGTTGTCAAGATTTGGAAATAACAGAAAAATCAATCGTCAGTTCAGTGTACAAATATGGACATACAATAAGTAGGAAAATCTTCAGTCAGCATTTGCATTGACTTAATTATAAGTTGTTGTATCGATCATATATAGATCCTATGTAGCTTCAATAAAATAATTCACAGTAAACTTTGTGATCCCGAAATACGTGTAGGCTTCACAAACAGTCCACACACCATCTACTGACAGGAAGATGCATCATGCGCAGTTCCCTTTAATTCCGAGGAATAATTTTGCTAATGATACGATATTCCTGATAAATGAGTCCAAATATTTAATACTGTCAGCCTAAAAAAATGTCAAAAAAAACAGAAAATGTCTCTGCATAATAATATGGATTTCATTTTGTTTCGCTATTTCCTTACAAAGTAAACATTAAAAGAATGCTTGAGTTCTTCATTGACAACAATTATTCATTTTACGAATACCATGCCTTTCAAAAAGCTGTTAAAATTTCCATTGGCACAAATTATTCTCCTTTATACTTCGACCTGCATAAGCTCTCTCCATTCTCTGACCTAAGCAGTCCAACATCTCATCGACCGGTCCAACATCTCACTTAGCAGTCCAAAATCGAATTTTTATGGCCATTCGGCAAAACATTAGAAATGTTAGACTTTTTATATAGATTTGAATAGGAGCATATTTTTAAAGGTATAACAAATAAGACTTTTTTATGTAGTTTAGATTTATAGATTTGACTAAATTTGATATGCATAAGTCAATCATATAAGCAACAAAATAAAAGTATCGATATTTTCCATCTTGGAAGAAATAGAGTATATAATTTTAATATTTCAGAAATAATACTTTTAAGTATGCAATAAACAGTTTTGCATGGTGTAAGTTTGCATACTCTCGAATCTTTTTGATTTCATTGTTTGCATTAAGCATACATGTAAAATATATTTATCAAGATAGAATTAATGCGATTTGTAGGAAGCTTTTAATTAAATTTAATTTGTAATCATTTGTAATCATTACTAATTTTGTCAAGATTGATATATAATATTGATTTTTATAATATTTTTCAAGACTGATAACATCCCATTTAGTTTTAAAGGTGTAAATTAATAATCAGGAAAGTTTCATCAAACCTTGTGTCCTTGTATGACAAAAAGTTTAAGTGGTTACAGAACTGCTCTGTTAATTATTAAATTATGAAGTTCATTTTCCTTGTAATAATTTTAAATCCACTTGACTTTTAAACCTGCCTTAGACTTTGCTACATCTAAAAGGAAGAAACCTTTTGATTTAAACATTTTATACACATGTTATTTGAAATCGAGAATCAAAGCAATATATTAAGTTTCTCGCAATGGTTGACAATAATTTGATTGAATGGAATTGGTCTCTAATTTACGCCACCGTGCCGACAATCACGGTCGTATTGCTGTACCTCTGTTTCGGTTCCATTGGAAATGCAGTGCTTCTTATGTTCTACATAAAAAAGAAAATCTATGGAGAAGGTCGCTATTTTATCCCTGTTCTGGCCTGCGTAGATTTACTGGCTTGTACCATATGTTCACTTTGTGTTGTATTGAATTTTTATTTTCTGGTACTCTTCTATTCAGATTTATTGTGTAAGTTGTTTTATTTTATCATCTTCTGGATTCTCAGTACTTCTATTGTGTTGGTTTTTGCGATTTCATTCGACAGATATCGTAGAACGTGTCAAATCAAAAAGAAACAACTGACAGACAAAGAGAAGAGGAAACTGATTTTTTTAATAGTTATATCGTCCGCTATTTTGAATTTGCCGACGTTTGCAACGTGTGGAAGTCAGTCATTGCCAATGACAATTGATAACGAGACATTTCAAGGAGCCTTCTGTTCCATTGCAACTAAAAGATACCCAAATCTTGAACACATCTACTCCATTGCCATAGGATTGGCTACAGTAGGGAATTTTACGTGTACTATGGTCTTGAACGTAAAGATTGCCTACGTAATCAGCACAAGACTCCGAAAATTTTTACCGCATTGCATTGAAAACACCACTACATGTAAACAGAATCACGTAGACATATTGGAGATCTCGACTACAGAGGAAGACATTCACACAAAACCACTCACAAGGGGAAAGAGGGGTGATGATTTGGACGATTCACAACTGCATCACCCATGTGGTTCTTCGAACAAAGCCTCTCAAACCCTAGAAATAAGTACATGTATTGAAAGAGACCGTACAATGGGAGCCAACAGCGGCAAAAAGAACACATCCGAATTTTTTTCCATTCATGAAACAAACAAGGAACTCGCAAATTCGCCAAAATCTCGTGAAAATCCCATACGATCAATTTCGATTAGAACAGCACTTAGAAGATCTCGATTTTCTACTCATATGATGTTTTTAACAATGTTTGTGATATTTCTTATTTCGTATTTACCTCCTCTCGTTATTGTGCTTATATTGTATAACAGTCCTCAAAATTTCCAATGGTTAACGGAGCAGAGTTCTTTCAAAATTAATTTGTTCTTTCTTCTCAGGACATCATATCTCTTAAGTCACGCTGCAAACCCTTACATAAATTGTCTATTTGACAGAGCATTCAGAAATATTTTGATAAATTCATTTAAATGTACTTAACCTAAAGAGGAACATAATTGAATGGTGAAAGTTAAAATCTAAAATCAAGTCCTTTCATTTATTTTCCCACAACAAAGCTGTAATAATTTGAATTTATTCCGCCTCCATCATACTTACTGAGTATATGATGCATTTGCATAACTGTTATCAAATATATCTAGCTTTTAACACGTTCATAAGTATTTCTTAGTTTCTTTCGAGATTTATTTCTCTAACATGATATTTTTCTTGTTTTATTGTCATGTGTTTAATCTGTTAAAATTTTCTTACTGTCATATTGTATTTCATACATGTAGTCTGGGAATGAAAAGAATATTATCTGTTTTACTGAATGTACTTCATACTGACTTTTATAATATTACATGATTCATGGATAATAATTAAACATTTTCATGACAGGACGATAGAAGTTAGATATTCGTTTTTATCTACTGATTTTGTTTATTTGGTCTTTAATTAGTTTGGTTTTATTGATTATTTATCATCAGTGGGAGAATTGTACAATAACGGCAAAGAGTAAGACTAAATTCCTTATCCTATTACAATAGACCCTTTAATTTTCCTTTGACATATTTTGCTTAGGACTTATTCCCCTTAGCCACCATATTGTAGGGCAACATCCCCAGATCCCTTCATTATTCAACCAAGTTTAATTTGTTTGAATGGGTACAGACGTAAAGATAACACAGTTTTTTAAATGAAAATACGTGTGTTAAAACCTCTATTGATGCATAATTTTAAGATTGTAAATATTTTTCCCCATATATTTCTTGCATGCATGTTTAAAATTGGTTGCTCAATGAGGTAAATTCACTACTTTGCCCTACAAGATGGCGGCTAAGGGGAATAACTCATAAGCAAAACATGTCAAAGGAAAAGGGTCTATAGTCAAGAGTTAAGACATATTTGTGCATTCTTCTGGAATAAAATTACACCACTCCAAGAATTAAACGTATGACACAAGTTATTAGAAAAATGCAAATTTTGACTAGAATGCAAAATAATACAAAACCAAAAAAAAAAACCAAAAAGGATGGGTGGTGGGTTATTTTCCCAACGCACTACCAGACTAACAAAACTGGCGCAACAAAAACAAAGATTTTGATTGGGTTAAAAATCCGTAAAAAAGACAACTCCTCCAAGACAAGCAAGGGTTGCGATTTCGCAATGAATTGCGTCTGCGTTAAAGGCGCATATATCCTGGAGACTGCGCAGGGATATGAGGAATTATCCGAAGGTGTAACAAATAACAGATTTCTCATAGCGGCATAAATTGAATTATATGTGATAATATTGTTTTTTTCCCTGTGACTTTGAGCATTTACATTCTTTGCATCAAAGTTAAAGTCTTTGGAATCATTTAAAACTTTTGTTTATGTGATCTTGTCATTGTTTCGATCGTCCAGATCAGGACACACTTTCGGATCCCATGTACACTGTCGTCCATCTTCAACATGAAAACTTGTCGTCCTACAGAAAAACTGTCGAACAATATGAGTCGTACGTATATTCTCACAACGTCAGGGCCGGGTTGTGTTTCTAATCATTGTTGTGGAACCCGTGACAAATTTCATTCCATGTTTAATAGGCTCAGTAACGAAAATATCTTTTTCTTATCTCTCAAATTGATGCCCGCGTGGCTCAATGGAAAGAGTGTCTGCTCTAACATTACGGAGTAAGGGGTCGATCCTTGCGTCGCAAGTTCGAATCCCATTGAGGGACGTTGAGACCGGTCCCTCGGATAAGACCGTGTAATTTGAGGTCCAAGGTCAAAGTAGTTCCTGGCACGAAAAACACCCCAACCTAAAAATTGCAGCTCTCCATCGGAAATAGGTGACTTTTCCACATAAGTGCAAAATTCTCGAGAGGAATGTTAAACAACAACCAAACAAACAAATACATGTTAACAAACAAACTTCAATTTCAAAACCAGTTTCATTTACAAATTTACTTCAGTTCATTGCCATAAATTTGATTGGATTTCACTGATATTCAATTGTTCCAAAGACACTTATTTCCCAACTGGGACTGAAAAAAAAAATGGAAAGCTGACAAAAAAGTATTGAATATTCTACAAAAATACGAAAGCCGAAAAAGAGACAATTATTGTCTAATTTTTTTTCAAATTATCTGTAATAAAAGTATACTTACTAGTAGGAATCGGTACCTGACAAAGACCTAAAAACAAATTAACTTGCTTTATTAATATGATATTTTCTCATAAGTATTAAATGGTCAATTAGCATTTTAGACGGTATAAATGTACTATTTGATTTTGTGGTGGCTGAGGCAATGGCAAATATGTTTTGAATGACAAATATAACATTATAGCTTGAATGAAAAATATAAATAATAAATACTATAGTTGGAAATTCATTGGTTTCTTCCTAACAGAAATTCAACAAAACTAGCCCTTATAGCCTCAAAAAATCGAAGATTTCGCCAATCCATAAAGAAGCTACGAATGCATATACTTCGTACGGTCTCATACACAAGGTATACGTATACAGGATACTGTTTTCTTTGTACCCTTTAATCACAAATCACCAATCATAATATGAAAAATATACTATATATATGTTTAAATTGAATATTTGAGGGGTGGGGAGGGTGGCTTATTACTGAAAATCCAATTTTCTTTTAAAATGTATACGTATAATAATGCTATTAGACCTGTGGAAGCTTGGTTAAGGTGATGATCTTCCACACATTTTAGATCCAGGTGAGCCTTCAGCACAGACCGCTGTGATGTGGAGAGAGCAGGTGTCCGGGAAAGCAGGGAGACGTGAACAGATGTCCTGTCACAGGTACCCTGGATTTCAGGAGCATAGCACAGGTACACCAGGGCGATGTTTGAGTAGTCTGTGTATGCAACTCGCAATGCAGCTAGACGTATTCAAAATATCAATTAATAAAGGACTAATGAATAAAAAAGCAAAACATGAAAACTTATGATCAAAGAGATAAAACATAAATGAATTTTTTTTCAATAAATAAAATGTTGCAAACATTTTATTTAATATTCTTTACCTACGACATCCCATGTGGCTTAAAGTATTAAGTTCATACCTTATGATATACCTATATGCTTTCCCTCTGACGTCAATATAACTTTGATACGTCGTCATTAAAAATAACCTTCATAACTGGTCGTGCAATGTCTAGCTTTTATACGTCATGACTCACCTTCATATCTTCCCTTTAACGTCAATATACATGTGTAACTTCGATACGTCATGACTTACCTTTATATCTTTCCTCTGACGTCAATGTGTAACTTTGATATGTCATGACTCACCTTCATATCTTCCTTCTGCCGTCAGTTTGTATGCCCCTCCAGTTCCGCTCAAGAGTCCAGTGTTAGGGGAAGTACAAGACTGTGTACGAGGACTTGAAAAATTGATTCATTTATTATATGTATCGTATACCTTTTTTTCTTCTTTCTTTTTTTTTTCATTGCAGTTAAAAAATGTATTTATGTATTACTTTCCCCATTTCCATTCCTTTATTTCTCATTGGACGGGTGAAGTCTAGTAAATAGATGCATTTTAGAAACAAGATTTTTTTCATAAAATACATATGATCACAAACCAACCCGAAATTATAATAAAGGGCTTCCGTCTCCAACGGAAGACCTTCTACTGATTCTGTTGTTTCTTTTACACTATTATTACTATTTTTTTTCTTACCGATTTTATGCAGACGATATCTCAAGAACGCCTCGGCAGTTTTTCATGAAACTTTCAGCAACGATAACAAACTATTTGATCTTCATGCGATTTTTTTATTTTGCCGTCGTCACTTACGGTTGCGAGATATGGCCATTTTTCTGTTTTTAAATAGTCATTTTGTCCGAGAGTGTTCTCGAAAACGGTTGGGGATTAAGTCATGAAACTTTCAGGGATGATAGATTATGACTCCTAGATTCGAGAAGGATATATGGTTTTTGTTGCCGTCGCGTCCGTCGTCCACCGGAAGTAGTTTAAAAATATGCAAAATTTTATTTTTTTTCTTTTCAAAACGTTTCTTATGGAGGCAAATAGAGTGTCTCGAGTAATATTTTGTCCACCGGAAGTTATTTTTTCCAAACCGGAAGTAATCCAAAAAATGAGCATTTTTCATCGAAATTATCAGGGATGAATCCTTTACACTCTGAAAGGAGTTTTAGGTCATTTTAAGTACTTCCGGTCACACCGGAAGTGAATAAAAAAGACCGGAAGTTGTTTGAAATTAATAGATTTCACTCTTAAATGTATTCTCACGTATTTTGAATAATTGAGCTTTTTTTTCATTTAAAGTTGTTTTATAACCTTATCAAAAATCGTACGGAAGACCTACTCGTTGCTCGCAACGAGATCTCATCTAGTTATAATTATAATTCCAATTAATGTTTTAAAATGGAAGCTTATTATCTACAAGAATATTCTATTTGTGGTTGATGAATTACATTGTACAATTACAGGTTTAGGCCATGGAATGGATAATTTTTCAAACCTCAACGGTAAAGAAAGAATGTTCTAAGCACAACAACCACTGTGAAAGAAGAAGGTATGGTTTTAGCTTTATTGCGCCCTAAAAATGTGATGACATCAAAAAGTTTTGAAACTGGCTTAAATATTAGTTTTTAATAAATAAATGACTCTGATAAATCAGGAAAGAATATGGCATGAAGTTTACCATTCTTCAAATATGACGTCTGGCGTCATTAATGTGAAGCATTTCTCTATTTTCAACAGAAAAAGCCTCAGAATGGCACATTTCAAGGGTGATTTTCCTTTAGAAAACAGTGTCCACAGCCGTCGCCCACGTTAATTTTTTGATATTTTGTGGAAAATTCAATAACAAATCACATATCTCAAGATCTTTGTGGGCGATGCCTGTGGACAATGTTATCTGAAAGAAAATTCCATTGAAAATTGGTGTCTTCTGCAACTTTTTAAGAAAATACGGGAAAATGCACATGTTTATGACGTCATAATTAGCATTTAAAAACACATGTAAGAAAAATGACTTGTATGATTTTTCTGCATTGAATTTCAATTATTTAAAAAGCATGAGTTTTCAATTTTACACCAGTTTCATTTTTTAGAAAATCACAGGGCAAAATCTGTATGGAAACCATACCTTCTTCTTATGCCGATTATAAATTTTGTGATCATTTGATGAACCTGTATTTAAACAGGTTTAAATGCGAATTGTTCAGATAGATTTATATATTTTAAGGGAACAATTGTAAAATCATACAATGGATATATTATAAGAATGTGAATATAAAACAGAAGAAATCGACGGATGATCGAATTTACTCTGAGCACTAGGGAAAAAAAATCTTAAAACTGTAAGCCCTTCTTCCAATATATCTGTCGTGCATATTTTAAGAATGTCATTTAAAGCAGATAACATTTGGGCCAAGGTTTGATAATAATGAGACCGTGGAATAAAATGACAAGAAAGACACTGCGGGTGCGACCGGACGACAGGGGATGTTCACTCCTCTATGACACTTGATCCTACAAGTTATGTTTTTGGAGGTCCGTGTTTTCTCTGGTCATATTTTGTATTAATTAAATGGACTTTGGGCCTCAATACTGTTCGTTATCTCTGTATTTCATGAAAAGGTGTAGACTTTAAAATTGATATCAAGTCAGAGACCTATAGGCCTTGACTTTTGTATCACGTTCGAGACGACTAGTATCAATATTTAATAATTTTCTTCCTATCTGAAATAGAAATTCTGGATTCACTTAAAAATTATTGCATATTTTTTTAATACAAGACTCATTATTTTTTTATCATTACTATTTAAACACACAATGTTTGTCTTCCACAGCTCAACACACTTTTTAAACTCACATGGTTTTTTCGCACAAATTAAGGTCACTTTGTTATAATGCAAAATCGTGTAACCTGACAGCAGATCTATTTTTAAAATGAATTATAACTTAATTTGTTCTTATTCAATTACTTTAAATATAATTCACATATAATAATTTGTAGTATTTTTATGTGCTTTTGACAGTTCCCAAATGTTTTTTTCATGATTTCTTGTCAAATGCAGCCGTCTTTGTATACGTTCAATTTAAACTTTAAAGCATACTTTTGCCTTGCCTAAATACAGAAACAGTGCAGTTCATGTAACTTCTGTATTTTCTGTATATAAATATGATACTAAGGCGCAAGATGATAGAAGTGTTTCTCATCTGCTCGACTGCTTCCCATGTTAATTAAAAAGATGGAATTTTTTCAGGTTATCTTTCTGAAATCTAGCATCATGAAAGACGCTTTCCAACGCAAAATTTCAAAGTTTCAGATCATAAATGTACAAGAATTTTCTTTTCAATAGTAACAATTTACTATGTTGAAAAATAAACAATACTTTTTTACCATATCCTTTGACATTATTTCTTTACACAGTTTTGTCATTTTTCGGCGTTGCATTTCGACAAAACCAAGACAGGTACAGAAAATGTGCGAAGTACTCAGAAATATACTTATCTGTAAGAAGTCAATTTGAACATTTCAACTAAAAAGTATCAAAAAAGCTCAATTTTGAATACCTATGGTAGAACCATACACATGTAACATCATACAATTCATAAACAAATTCCCTCTTAAAAAATCTAGTTTTAAAACTTTAGATAATGATTGAAGAGAATGTGAACCTTTAACATGAAATATTAATTAATATTAGTGTTATCTCTCGTACTGAAGCTCGATAATTTTGAGTTTTATTGCAAGAAAAATGTTACCTTAATTTGTGCGAAAATCCATGTGAGTTTAAAATTTGCATTGAGCTGTATAGTTTTAAAAGTGCACATTAAAGATGATTAAAGATGCATCAATTTATGAAGTGAATTAGTCATAAACCAGTAGTCATACAGAATACTCGTCTAATTGACTTAAAGAACGGAACATGAAATCAACAGTAAAATTGCATGTTCATTATTATTTATTAAGCTTTTAAGGTGGATTTATTATACGACGACCCCTGGCTCGAACCATGCCTGAAACATTATTTTATTAATACATGTACAATGCTTATTAACATTTTTCCTATATGATGTACATTACATTATTGATCATTGCAGACAGAAAAGGGTCATGATTTGAAAGTACCCTATTAAATAAAATGAAATGGCGAAAATAATAAAATATCAAACATTTATCTATCATTTCCTAAAACATTACATAACTTTAAAGAAGTTTATTTTACGAGATATAAGAGTTTTTAAAATAGGTTGTGTTTGTTTTCTTGTTAATTAAAGAACAAGACGTTAACTGGTTATATGGCTCAACTTTGAGAACTTTTGATCGAAAAAAAAACAGAAAAATGATATCAGATAAAAAAAAAAGAGGGAGGGAATGTATTGTCAAATAAGGTAACCTGGATAGGGTTATGTAATGTAGTGTTCGAGTAAAAAAGTTTGATACAGAATGACGTTTGAACTCTGATAAATCATGGCTTTCGGGATTTTTTTTCAAGACAATATCCTATATGTGGTAGTGCCCTTCCCCAGAGGTCATAATTTGAACAAATTTGAACCTTATTTATGTGAGGAAAATTCCAGATTACTATTACTAACCATGATTTTGCTATTCTTGAGAAGGAATTTTAAAGATTATTCTTAGGCATTCATATGTAAAACGTTAACTGCCCTCGTGCTCCAACCTGAAGACACGATTTAAACAAACTTGAATCTACACTGCCTGAGGATGTTACTATATAATATGACTAATCATGGCATTGTTGTAAACTTTTGAACGATTCTTTCTATGCATTTCTTTGTAAAAAATGTTGTGGTCCCACCGTATCCCTAGAAGGTATTCCCTCAGTTCAAATGAGCTAAAAGTGATATCGAAAAGAATTGTTAAATGCTGGGTGTCACTATGATTCACGCACTGAATAGTCTATTTTGTACCATATTTTTCTGGTATTTACAAGTGAAAATAGGATAAATGGACTGTAATTTAACTTAAGGAGGATGTTGTACTCACGAGAACCCTGCGTATGCCATATACAGGTGACCGTCGCTTCCTCGTTTAAAGGTCCACACCTGTGAGTCCCAGGTAGTGTCTCCCCATTGAAATGTCGTCCTCTCTAATTCATGCCATGTACCAAGAAACTTGAAACAATAAATTGAAAACCAATGTTTTAATAATAGTGCATCAACGATTATTTATATATAAAATTAATATAATTTGTCTATCAATAAAATCCCATTAACTTAACTAGAAGTTATTTTTTATCAATTACTTACTAGTAATTATCCATGATTTCAAGTTACTGCAAAGCTTAACTAATAAGAAACTGTCAATCATATTTACTTATGTAAGAGAGCAAAAATTTTAATAATTTATCTTCTTTAACGTTAACAAGCAAATAATATACTTACTCCTGTTTCATTAAAGTTGTTTACTAAATGCGTTCTGTCAAAATCACAACTCACTGCTTGTAAAACCTTGATGTCAGATAGAAATACAAATGATAAAATCAATGTCAAGAAATGTTCAAACATGTCCAATACTGAATTCCCGAAAATTCCCCAAATTATATCAAACTTTGATTGTACGTGCACTTTATAGTAACGTGAATAAGGTTAAGTAAGGACTATGACTTTCTCTGTGTTCTTTTGTCAGATAAAGATATTTACGGCACACCAATTGGATCAAAAGATTCTTAGACATGAACAACAAGCGGTTTATACGAGGGACGTTCAATAAATAATGTTATTGGGACTCGGAAAGAAACAAAAAAAAGTTATTTTTCTATAATTTAGTCTTCATGATTTAACTAAATTATTCTCTTTCGATTAAAACACATGTCCGTAACATTTTTTAAATTTATAATTGTTTTTAGAACTCATTTTTGAGCATGACCCTTCGTATACTGAAAAATGGCATATCCTATGATTTGCTGTACTTGTTTTCTTCTTCCTGGTGGTTTGGGAAATGAAACAAGTCAAAGTTGTTGGTGTGACAAAACATTTAAAACTCTTTATTTATCCCCAAAACTCTTTTACTCTTCATGGCCTGTGGGTTTGGAAGATGTCATAAAGAAATTTAATGTAGTGTACTCCTCATTCTGTTTCCTTCCTCTCATAAACCTTTAAAGTTTTTGCAAAAATTTGTTTAATAGACTCCTCCAGAAATTGAGCATCCTCCCCGAATATGAATTTGAAAAAGACCGCTAATAAATAAGAAAATAGCATATAAAACTGTTGTTGTGCTCTTGAAAGTCTTTGTTCTTCTTAGGCTTTTGCATTTTTGTTAAGTGCATCTTATTGTAAATTTGTTTTAAGGGTTTAAGCAAAATGGATTCAAGTGTCATTATAGATTTGAATTTCAGAAAAACGTGGATAAGTACATATTTTGATTTTTTTTTTAAATAATTGTTTAGATATTCCTACACGCTGTCGTTTTCACTCATTTTTCAGAATATAGAGTGACCTTTGAGTATTAAACATTTTTACTATCAAATGTTTCTATAAAACAATATAAATATAATGCTTTCTTTTACTTGTTGGTCACCATATGCCAATAGCAGTTAAAAACATATAGTCAGCAATTATTCATCCAAAATGTACGAAAAAAGTACCAGAAAAAGACATTTTTCCGATATTTTGCATCACGTCTATTTTCAAACATGTGTTACTATAAATAGAAATGAAAACCTCTGCTTCTCATTCTGTATTTCGTATATACTTTCTTTTACTTGTTGGTCACCATATGCCAATAGCAGTTAAAAACATATAGTCAGCAATTATTCATCCAAAATGTGAGAAAAAAGTACAAAAAAACGACATTTTTCCGATATTTTGCAGTTCGTCTATGTTTAAACATGTGTTACTATAAATAGAAATGGAAACCACTGCTTCTCATTTTGTATTTGATATAAAATTTTCTTTTACTTGTTGGTCACCATATGCCAATAGCAGTTAAAAACAGATAGTCAGCAATTATTCATCCAAAATTTTAGAAAAAAGTACAAAAAACGACATTTTCCCGATATTTCGCATTACGTCTATTTTCAAACATGTGTTACTATAAATAGAAATGGAAACCTCTGCTAATCATTCTGCATTCCATTGAATGTTTCTTTGTTCTTGTCAGTCACATAATACCAGTTACATTTAATGACAGAAAGTCGGTAAATTTCCCAACTCTAATTTGAGAATTGGTGGGAAAATCAATATTAAACAGTTAATTTCATATGTGTCTATTTTTAGACATTTGTACTATTTATAGAGATGAGAGCCTGTCCTCAATAATTTGTGAGATTTATACTATTCCTTTTTCTTATTTTTGAAATATTGGAGAGATCCATATTTTTATTATTTATGATTCAGTGGAGCTTCAAAATGATGGAAAATTGACATTTTTCATCATTTTATGAGACATGTCTAAATTTACGCATTTGAGGCTATAAATAGAATACGGAAATCCCTGAAAATAATATGCATGGTAGTTACTGGTGTCCAGTCTCTGACATTAGCATATTGACTTTTACAGTATATTTCATATTTACCTAGCAATGGCATCTTAAACTCTGCCCAAATTTCATTTTTTGGATTTTTCTTAAATATGTCTATTTTTAGATACATGTTACTAAAAATAGCATTGAAATCCCACTCCAATTTTTTCTTGAGAGGACACTACTAATACTGACGTTTGACGACACGCATATGATTTGAAAAATTTCCGTAGACAATTTTTTTTATTTAACCTTAAATTTCTCAAAAAATGCCAAATTTTCCATTTTTCACATTTTGAGAAACTATGCAATTTTGCAGAACCGTTTTCTAAGAGTGTGGTCAATTCTGGAATAACTGGTTATATGCCCTGTATTCTTCAACAGTTGATATTTTCTTATGATACAAAGATTTATATTTGAGTTCACTACATAAAGATTAAAATGCATTCATATTTCCTCAATTTTCATGTTTTTGTTTGGTCAAAAATGGCCGAAAATGGCCAAATTCAATGGATCCGTCTCCATGGCAACCGGGTGCACGTGGGAAACTTCTAACACCATATTTGCTGGTTTTGTACCAAGGTGCACCTGTGGTGCAAATTTCATCAAAATTGGAGATGTGTCGTTTCCAAGCCCTATAGTAAATTTTTTGGTGCTTACAGAGAATGCATGTTAACAAGTTTTATAGCTGCTTAAATGAAGCGTTTAAATTTACTGTAGTTCACTGATTCTTGACCATTCATTTTTAATGCTATGTCTCGACTAGCCCTTGTTTTCCAGCTACCAGCAATGTAATAATGCAATGAAAAGTGGTCACATCAACTGTTCTAAATTCATTAAAGATTTAATAAATAGAGAACGTCAAGTTTAATGTCATATGATTTCTTTGTTGTATGTCATCGAGGTAATGACATTATTTATTGAACGTCCCTCGTATGCATGTATACATGATTTCTTCAGTAGTACTGTACAATTATTTTTTTCAAGAATCAGATGTAGATACTTTTTCAAAATTTTCAATCACAAGATTTCACCAAAAACAACAACTCAAAAACTTTTGACTTTTAAACTCAATGCACATCCATTCCCCACGATATATCAAATCCAGGCCTTTTTTCTTTTTTCTTCAGTCAAGCTGCTTTTTTTTTAATGGAATTTTCAAAGACTACCTTTTCATTAATATTGGTCACTTATAAAATCATTTTGTTAATTAACAAATATTCAGATTGTACACATAACGAAGTACTCTGAAGCTGATATCAAAATAATGCTCGCGCGTTACTGATTGACAATATCTAAAAAGTATGTGGTTTTTTTTAGAACAAGGTCTTCCTACACTCTGTTGGAATAACCATATGAACAAATTGCGCCACACAGACTTTTTTTTGTACTCGATTGAAGCAATATTTGTCCAAATTTTTACAAGTAAGAAGGAGAAAACACTTTTTGTGACCTCAGCTCGACAAGAAGATATATCGACGACTCAGTAATTATTATTATTAATTATCAATTAACAACGATTACATGTATTTCCATTTTATGTGTATATGATCGATATATTCCAGTGAGTTTAATTTGAATAAAAACAAATCAAAAATGTCTGACACATCTATTTCATATTTTCATATTTTACTCAGTCCGGCGTGACTATTGCCCAGGGTGGTGTCCTACCAAACATCTAGGCCTTGCTCCTCCCCAAGAAGACCCAGAAGTCAACCAACAATTTAAAAAAGTCTGTATACGACTATAATAGTATTCTAACAACCAAGCTTTATGGTGACTTTAAAGGTACTTGGACACAGATTTGAAGTTATTATTTTCTCTTTAATATTACGACTTATATATTTTTATAGCATTTCACACAAAAAATAATTAAAAATCTTATTTCGTTTAAAAGATATTGAAATTTCAAATTTTTCGGCGGGTTTGATTGACATATCTTTGTACTCTCACAAATTTTATTTTATTCTTAATCCTTAGGAAAAGTGGCAATCTCGTTTTGTATGAATGAAAAGTATAAATACTATAATACAAAAAATTCAGAGTAGACACGTTCGAAAGCAAAACTAGAACTGTCCAATAGGGACGAATACCCCCCGCTGGGTTTTTCAGAGAAGGTGCCAATTCAAAAATACTTTATGGATCTAGAGGTGTTCACTATTTACTTATAAAAATTTACAGTAAAATATAAGTGCTCATTATGTTTCTTAATGAGTGAAACAAAGTGCAACATCAATACTAATACATTGTAATTCAATCGTAACATTTTTTTTTATTTCTGCATTAAAGAAATATATTGCAATTACCGGTATGTGTCATGACACTGCAAACTAATTGTTGAAAAAAAAAATCATTATACAAAATCAAATTAATCTTGATATATCAAATTCATTTTGAAAATAAAAAGCTAGTCATCCAGTAATGAAGTGCTTTGACAGACAATAAATTACAATTAAGAGAATAAGAGAAGAGAGATCTTTAATTCTTGTGCCTTATTCCCTGTAGATTTGATAACACACACATGCTTGATAAGAGATATGCTTTAACAACCTCCAACACCAAACTCATTAATCTATCTTTAACTGGATGCATGTCCAGTCATTATTCCCAAGAGACAAATGAATTTACATTATCTTCTATGTAATGTAAAAACTGTTTTAAACACTTGATGATGTTTCTTTTTTTTCAGTTTTAATGAGTTGTTTTAAGCTGTACTAGTTCACATTTTTGTACAGATATTCTAGATTCTATCTCTCAAACCTTATAAATGAGCCAAAAATGAACAAGTCAATTTAAATAAAAAGTAAAACCTCTAAAATGCAGAAAAATTAACAAATAAAGTTGAAAATTCCAGGTGCATACCTTCATATGGTGAATAATAAGTGTGCAAATTTTCAGATAAATCCTTGCAATAGTTTGTGAGAAACGGTCTGCACAAGACCACAAAATAAAAATGAAAAAACACCTGTAAAATTCAAAATAATGATCCAATCACTATGAAAACTATGAAAATAGCAGGTGCACACCTTCATATGGTGAATAATATGTGTATAAATTTTCAGACAAATCCTTCAAACAGTTTTTGAGAAATCGTCCGGACAAAATCTCGTCTACAGACAGACAGACAGACAGACGGACGGACGGACAGACGGACAGACGCACATGGTGATTCCAATATACCCCCCCTAAACTTCGTTTGCGGGGGGTATAACAAACACACAATATATTGTCAGTCCGTGCAGTTGTGGTAAGCAGACTGTGACGATTGAACGCACCCGGTGAATTCTAAATATAAACAATAACAGAACTCGAGCCCTGTTTACAAAAACCGTGTACATAACACGAGTGTGCTCGATTTGCTAAACTCTGTACGCATCTCTTAGTTCGGAATGACGATACTTGTGAAGGTGTTTTGCTTTCTAACATTTCTACTCTGAATGAAATTATTTTTCTTGATAAAATTTTTAATATTTCTCATTATAACACATCAAAATTGCCAGTTTTCCTAAAGATTAAGAATATAGTTAAAATTTGTGAAAATGCAAGGATGTGTCAATCAAACCCGCCAAAAAATTTAAAGTTTTAATAACTTTTAAATGAAATAAGATCTTTAATTAAATTTTGTGTGAAATGCTATTAAAATATATAATTCGTGATATTATACAGAAAAAATGAGAAAATATTAACTTCAAATCTGTGTCCAAGTACCTTTAAATTTTCAATTTTACTTAAAATGCAGCAATATGTTTAATGGACTTTTGAGATCGAATAATGTTCTTTATCTTACGCTTATTTCATCACTTGTATACATGTACGGAGTTTATACATGTATCTCAGTGAATTTGATATGCAAGAACATGCTCTACGACTGTACAATTTCTAAAATGAGTTAAATTATTGAAAAACAATTAAGTTAATGAAACAAGAACACCAGTAGTCTCGTTTAAAGTCATCATTCCGTAAGCTCTTCGGTCGATACAATTACCTTGTCAGCAAATCTATCATTGAGTCAATTGCTGACCAACGTTTTTCATACTAATTGTTGGGCCATTATTTACACTGATATTTCCTGCTGATATTTACGGCTGATATTTCCTGATATTTCCCGATCATGACAAGGAACACGTGGTTACAATCGGTCAGCAGAGGATGCTCGCTATCCAACTCTGGTGTTTTAGAGGTCCATGTTTGCTCTGCTCCATTTTTGTAATGTTCTTTTGAGCTTGAATTCTGATCGTTTTCTTCGTATATTTCATGATTGGATATAATTGCATGATTCGTCTTTTGAGATTTTGAAATTTTTTTTGAATTTCCATTTTTCATCAAAGAGGCAAATTGAGGGCCAAAGTAAAAATACGACGAGATCATACAACCATGACCTGCTTATTGTGAGCAGTACATTTTGTTATTTTTAAACAATTTTTTTATTAACTATAAGCATATTTGACACTACTATTTTTTGAACAAATTTCATTGGAAATAAAGAGGGATATCTATGGCAAGCCCTTTTACTATTTATTCGTGAAATAAAAATTTTCACTCAATAGGAGAGATATCTCTTTAGCTTATATAGATATCTCTTTGATTAAATGAGATATCTTTATATCTTAGAGAGATATCTCTTTAAACAAAAGAGTTATCTCTTTTTGTAAGAGAGATATCTCTTTTACTTAGAGAGATATCATCTTTTCAAATGGAAGAGATATCTCTCTTATAAAAAGAGATATCTCTCTAAGTTTAAGAGATATCTCTTTCTCATGGAGATATCTCTTAAAAATGAGAGTTTCTTCTTTAAGTTGAAAGATATCTCTATTTTTTTTTTAGCGATATCTCTCTAAAATGAGAGATATCTCTGTAATTTTAAGATAAATTTTATTTTCTGAATAAATAGTAAAAGGGCTCGCCATAGTTATCTTTGATTTATATTTGATAACTACGAGGGCTGTTCAATAAATAATGTCCTCGGTGTTCAGAAAGAAGCAAAAGACGCTTTTCAATGATTTATTCTTCATGATTGTACTAATTAATCTCTTTTAAGTAAAGTACATGTCCGTAACATTTTTTATCCAATTTCTGATCGTTTGTAGAACTCATTTTTGGGTAAGACCCTTAGTATACTGGAAAATGGCAGATCCAATGATTTCCCGAACTTGTTTCTTCCTTCTGAAAGGTGTTTTTTCCAGGTTTGGAAATAGAAACAAGTCAAAAGGTCAAAGATCTGGCGAAACTTGTTAATGTGAAAAAATATTAACTTTCTGTTTATCCCGAAAACCCCTTAACTCTTCAGGGCATGCGGGTTTGGACGCTGTCTTGAAGAATTTCAGTGTAGTGGATTCCTGATTATGGGTCCTTCCTCTAATAAACCTTTTGATTTTTTGACCAAAAAAGTGCTTTCTAGACTCCTCCAGATATTAAACTGTCTCTCCGAATACGATTTTTAACAACAATACCACTAATGTTTAAGAAAATTACATATAAATCTGTCTTTGTGCTCTTGCATACCTGTGAACTTGTCAGACATTCGCCGTTTTTATCAAGTACATCTTATGGTAAATTTTGTTTTTAGGGTTTTAAGCAATAGATTCATGTTTCAATATCTGTTTGAAAATAAAACAAACGTGGATAACTACAATTACTGATATTTTAAAATAATTGTTAAGACTTTCGTAAACACTGTCATTTTCACTCATTTTTCAAAATATAGGGTGACCTTTGAGTACTTAGCTTTTTTACCGTCAAACGTATCTTAAATACAGTGTATACTACCCCCGATGTGATGTCTATTAAAATTGCTATGTGTCTTAAAGTCAATCATACATCATCAAATATTATTTGTTGAAATTTGGCGAACAGTACATAAGTTGTTATAATTTTTGTTGGCAAGGAGGGTACCCATTTTTGATGCCCATTATATAATTTTTTATCATTGAAATCCACCTGCTCTTTTGTCTATAAAACAGACATTGGTTGCTGTAAATGTCACATATTTTAGTACATATTTCTTTGGGATTTTTAACAAGTTTTAGGGCAGTTTTAACGAAGCTTTTAGTTTCAGACTAGTTTACTGATTCTTTTCCATTCATTTATAATGCAGTGTCTCGAAAAACCATTGTTTCCAAGCTCCTCACGATGAAACTATGTGATGAAAAGTGGTCACATAAACTGTTATAAATTCATGAAAGATTCAATAATGATAGAAAGTCAAGTTTAATGTCATATGATATCTGTAATGTATGTCATATAGTTCAGGACATTATTTATTGAACAGCCCTCGTATGTTCAAGAACTAGTAATTTACGTCGAATAATTTTCTGGTCTAGATCTGATGTTTCTGTAATTTTAGATAATCTTGTAAAATTATCAGTGACCAAGTGAAGATCAAGGTAAACAGTACGGTGATTACGTGTGAATGACTGATCACCTAGGCATTTTAAAACAGATTTTGTCCGTCATCTATTTCTATGATACTGCATCAAATTTAATTAAGTTCTTGTAATAAATTTAGATTTTACACTGCCAAAAAATATTAATTAAATTTAAACTCACGATTTAATGTTACACTATACATTTAGTGAGGATATCGAGCTTTATAATTTTGTGGCCGATCTTTTTTTACTCTAAAATTATAACGAAAATAACTTTTTTTCTTTTTAAAGTTTTTACAGTACTGTTATGGCCGGACTCGTGGAGTTTTTTTTTTTTGTCAACTTGATACACTACTGGACTTGAAAATCCCTGATATTCTGATATTTCTCTGAAAATCTCTGAAAGACTCTGTACTTTCACTGTAAATCTCTGTACTTGCCTTTGTACTTTACAGTACAACACAGTAAATCACTGTACAGAAGCACGGGATTTCACAGCACCTCCCTGTACTTCACAGTACATTTCCTCTGTACATCACAGTACTCTACAGTACTTCCTTGTACGCAGTCACTGTTTTTCACTGTACGTCACAGAATTTTACTGTACATATTACTGTACTTCACAGTACATTACTATTATGCCCTGTACACATATACTGTACATTACAGTACATCACGGTATTTCACAGTACACCGTTCTGTACATTACTGTACGGCACAGATTTACCTTGTACTTTTTGTTTTTCAATTTGAAATTTAATAGAAAGTCTTAATTCTAGTAAATGACTGAATTAACAATAATAATTCTGTCAACAAAGATTTATTCAAATTGGTATTTATATTTTCGTGTTTCCTCTGTGCAAGCATTTTTAGGTGAAATTTCCAATATCACGTCTGTTAAAAAAATAGCCGAGACAAAATTCTGATTTAAAACGCTTTTTTAAAAAATCTTTAATCAATAATCTTTTTCAGATGTTTTAATATTTCATTTGATTTTCTTCATGATTCTGTGTACGGAGGATGGAAATTATTCACCGATCATACCTATATTTTGGAAATTACACGTTTAATGAAAATACCGGTAATTTTTTGAGTTGACTTAATTATTTAAATCCGCTGATAATTTTCTGCTTTCTTTCTTTTGTAAAGTAAAACCCTATTGCATTTACCTCTGTCCTAACTTTATTGACTTCAACTTTTATGTACAATTAATGTGCACAGTGATTATGTAGATACATTTCAATCACGCATACATGTAATTTTGTACTTTCATCTTCTTTTTATTATTATGTATCTATAGACACATGGTCACACACATATGAATAAAATCAGTTTTTCCCTTTCTACAAGATAATACATAGTACTGTCCTTATAAAATAAAAAAAATAAATAAACAGTTCATTTTTTTTTCCAATTTTTATGACAATTGATTTATCTGCTAGTTATCATTATTTCATCAGCAATAGCTACAACTGTTCATACTTACATGTTTCTTTACATGAAATAAAATATATTGATCTTAATTGTTTTTACAATAACTGAATTTTTATTATTAAATAATCGTTTTCTGCATAATCTTAAACTTATATAATCTTAAAAAATCAATTTGAGCATCGAATGTACAATGGCTAAGGCATTTATATAAATTCTGTTATTTTTTCACATGAACTAATCCCACTTATCCCTAAATCCGAATTCTTATAATTCAAGATCTCAAGTTTTAAAAAAAAAATGAGCGAATGTCAAACTGCACAAAAAATAAATGTAAATAAAACGAATTTTTAGTTAAAAACGGACTTAAACTTCCATGTATGTTTGTTAAAAAATATTGAAATGAATTTAAATTCTTATTGATATGGTATGACTTATTTATAAGATGTTGTTTGTTTGATTGTTTGATTTTTTTTTTTTTTACAAGAATAACCTTCAGATTTTAAATAGCAATCTTTCACTGACAGTGCAACACTTCCTTTGATTCAAAAACATCCTACTTGAATATTGACATGAAATTTGTATTTAAAAAAAAGTTGAGTTTAGTAAAATAACAAAAATTTCCGCCGAATAAATCGGAAACACTGAATCACATAAACCATATAATGATTATGTCTTTGGAATAACTGATCAGTTTAGGAAATATAGCATTGTAGAAAAGTTACAAGAAAGATAAACTAGTACAGTTTTAAATTAATAATTCTAAATTAATAATACTAAAATGTATTTATGAAAGATCCAGCTTAAATTCACTTCTACCAATAAATAATAATATTTTAACACATTATTTCTTATTTTGTTTTCTTTTTTTTATAATTACACTTTACTTAACACAAAAATAGTGAGAGAGAGAGAGAGAGAGAGAGAGAGAGAGAGAGAGAAGGAGAGAAGATATTTTCGAATCCACGTGTCACTTCAATGTTGCGTAATATTACATGTTTGTATATACATGTAGCCAGCGAGTGGACACCTGTCGTCTAACCTTCCGTGGTACTTCACGGCGCTACCGATGGTGTACAATATACAAAGTCCGTTATGGTTGTTTGTAAACACGCGATGCTGTATTTTAAAAAGTTCTGTAATCTTGTTAACCTGACAAAAATACTCGCGAAAAAGATGGTATCAAATAATTGTTACAGACACTGTTAAGATTACATGCACATAACATTCTTACTTTGATTAGCTAAGATAAAAACTAATTTTGACAGAAATTTTAACTATTTCCTAGCAACAGAATAAATTTAAAGTCACTGTTAATGAACGATGATCAATGAAAATGATTAAGATAAAAAAAATAATTAACACAGATATATTTTCTCTGTTAATAGCGCTTACATTTTTATATTTAAAAATATTATTTCCTCTGTCAGAGTGAATACTTTATTGCACTATCGTAGTGCCTATTTCAACAAGTCCCTAAATATATCTCTGTAAAAAAAAATATATATTTTAGTTATTTGTTTTTATTAATCAAACTTCATGCAATCTTTTATCGATGGGAAGTGTTAATATTTGACACCCCCTCCTTTGATATGATATTTAAAAAAGATAAATAAAAAAGAAAAAAATGGAGAAAAGAAAACTTTACACTAATCAATGACATAGTCAAAATATGTCATCAATCTTTAATAATGTCGCGCGTAAGCCCTCCCTCCTCCAAAAAAAAAAAACTCTTAAGTTTCCTTGAGTGATTAAATATAAAATTCAACCGTGATCCCCTAAAATCGGTCATGGCACGGTTGAGTAAAACGATGCACAGATCTGATGGCACGAAACTGATGGCCCGGGAGTCAAAGACCCGGGAATGAGAAAGATCCCTCAATACTTCACAGTTTAAATAATTGTAGCATTTCTTTGGCATTAATTTTCTAAAATATTTATTATTTTTCTTTTACATGTAAGACCCTTTTGGAACTTTATATTCAAATAAGAAATGCTGAAATTGCCATTGAATTATTACAAATTTACATCTGGACTGTGAAACACTGAGGGATCTTTTTTAACCTCCGTGCCATCAGTTCCGTGCCATCAGATCCTTGCAATCGTGCCATGACCGATGCACAAATCTATAGGAAGCAATTAAAGTTACTTATTCTTGTGCAAACGTCAACCAATATTCTGATGTTGTTTATTTATTTGTATGTTTGATTGGTTATTTTTATTTTTTTTTATTTTTATTTTTTTTTTGCTCAATTGCACTGCACATAACTCTGCAGTGAGGGATCTTTCTCGTTCGCTGATCCTTAGGCCCCGTGTTTTCAGCTCCCCAGTAAATTGTTTTTTTTTTCAAACATGTTCAAAATATACAATATTTAATTCCTTTGTTTTTGTGGAAAATCTAACCAAATTTCTACGTGTCGGGTTCATGTACTCGCACGCAGGGCCCGTGTCTGTCTTCTTTATAGGTCCTTAGCATATTTTTATTCTCAGCCGTGCGATACCGATTTTTACAACACAAATTTAAAACATGCACATAGAATTTGTTTAATATTGTGAAAATTTTCTCTATTAGGAAAATTTTACCCAATAGTCTGCACTTATATATGGGTATTGTGATCTGTATTCAATGCCGTATGCAGCAGTGAGGTCTCATATTCTAGGTCCCATGTCTTTACGTCGATATTCTCGACTCAACGACTGTCACTGCAGCCATGAACGCATTTATTATTTGAACAGGAGAAACATACAAAAAAAATCCTTTAAGTTATTAAAAAAAAAATTACCCAGGCTGACAAACTGAAGAAACGGTGTCAATCAACAAAATTATACTGAAACATCGATAAAAGTCAAGTAATTAATGACAAATATTACATGTTATTAATTCATTCAATATATTTCATATCATCCATTTTTTAAGCGCAATTTTGAATGAATTTTTCTTGGAACTTACTTATTTTTTGTTTTCATTACAATACTGTGATTATATCGTATTAGACAGCAGTTGAAACAAATTACGACGTCTTAACACACCCCCCCTCCCCATTATTTAGAAGACTTCCTAATATTTAGTATGGACGAACTTATTGAAGACTGTATCTCAATTTTCCAGTAACTTTTGACAAGTTACTTATGATCCATTGTAGTTTACAGAAGTATTCTCTCCCCACTTTTCCCTCGCTCTTTCTCTGGGTGTTTTATTATATTAATGATATATTTTACTTTTACAAATTGCTAAATCATTTACTCTTTCTGTCTGCATCGCTCTCTCACTCCATCTCTCTGGGTTCATTCAAATTCTTGTCACTTGATTTTGAATACATGTACTATTATTTTTTTATCAGTTTATAATCCTGATAATATGTGTCTAGTAATATAATCTCAATCTTATTTTTTTTCATACATGTGTGTGGAGAATTGCTGGATCCGCCCCTGCTTTCTGTCTGCATTGCTCTTTCACTGGACATCTCTCTGATAAAAATTAAAAAAATAATATGTACATGTAATATTTTCGAATTCTGTCTACTGTTCAGTTTATTTCATGCTCCGATTAATACCGTAATATTATTTAATATGTTAAAACAAATTTTTATCGGCTTTTGTACGTTTCAAAAAAAAAAAAAAAAAAAACACGACAGCTACGATTAAAAAAACTAGAGTACAACCAGAGGAATGCAGTGTGTCTCTGGTACAATATTAATGTACTTCAGTTTTCAATTCAAACAATTTTTTTCTATTTAATAAGCATTTTTTTCTTTTTAATATACATGTACATTTGCATGTTTCATTGATAATTTACATGCACCCGGTATCACAGTAAGTATAGAGAATTTGTGAAAATTCTGCCTTGTTCGGAGTGGTCAGTTAGTTTGTATATTTGCAACTTACATCACTGGTGAGACACGAACAAAAGACAATTAGGGTCTATTGTTATACTGACCATTGCAAATAACATGCGATATACAAGAAACTGCCTTGGTTCTGCCGGATTGCGTAAACATGTAAAAGAAAAGGCGCGGATCAAGGATTTTTAAAAGAAATTTATTAGTTCACTCGAGCTCTTAGCTGTATTTTCTAATGAAATTCTACAGGTTTCCTGGTACGGTTAGATGATACAAAGTTTATGGATAAAAAAGTTATATTATTCAATTAAAAATTTCAAAACCTGAATGTTGTAATTTGAAATAACTTGATGGCTTGTCCGAGTTGTCTGAAAGTTTTCCTTCAATTTTTTTTTTCAGTCTGAAGATCGTGAAGTACAGAACACTATATCAATTTTAATTCCAAATATTTAAATGCCGAGTACTAGTGTGGTATTCTGACATGGATTTACACAATGAAGATAATTATATCTTTCTCCAACCATTTTGACCAGTGCTGAATGCATTTTCTAAATAAGTCTATGTCATTCATAAGTTACTAGCTTAGCTAGGAGTTAGGGTCATATTATAATGTAGATTTGACTTGTAGTGAACCGCTGATCATGAATAAATGAACGGGTTTTTTCATACTTAAAAGTGTACTTATTAAGGTAAATGTCATAAATATCCACTAGTACCAGATTGACGTTAGACCCCCTCCCCAAACCCCACCCCCTTGGATGTGGGCATTTACTATTAACAACTCACCATTTATCTTATTAATATTTATTTTGAAAAATTAATTTTCTTTTGTTACTCTCAACTCAATTAATAAGCGAAGGAAAAAAAATCTTACACTCGACCTGTTGTTTGCAATTTAAGACTCACAATTAAAACCAAAATAAAAAAAAACTAAATGTAGTACCAGGCATGCGAGCTTTTTCAAATTAATCTTAGATAAATAACTATTGATAAATATGTAAATATTATATTTTACTCTCCATATGGTCATGAAGTTGACACAACATATTATAAAACTCAATAGAATTTACAGATGATAATAAATGTGCATTAATAAAATATTAATTTTTCATTAATTAATCTTTCTTTAAAATCAAATAAATAAGAAACGAGGGCTCACTGTCCACTTTAATAATGTACACGTTATATCACGACATGGATTGTAATTGAATAAAGCGAAATATTTCATTTCTGCTAAACACTACATGAAAAATGCTGGAAATGAAAACTATTAAAGGTTAAAACAGAAGAAAAAAATCCATGCAGAAATGAAATTTAGCCGTTTACCGCAATATCGAGCTATGTGAAAACGAGAATTATTCATTATAATTTATGATACTACGTGTATAATCTATAGGATTTATTTTTTTTACTTTTTATATACGGTATGTGTATACTGAGTGTACTTATCAACACAAAATTATCACTCTTAATTTTCTACGTAAGTCTAAAATACCCATGGCTTAATCTAAATGATTAGTAAAGTTAAGAAATCAGTAAAATTTAGGAACTGTAAAAGTTAAATAAGTCTAAGAAAAGATCACAGTATAGCTCAGTGATGTACAGTGCCAAACTGAGATGCGTACAATGAACTTCAGTGATGTACAGTGCCAGTCTGGGACCCGTACAGTGATCAACAGTACTGTACTGTGCTGTACAGAGGTTTAGTACTGTACTCGTCTGTGATGTACAGTGTTGTACTGTGGAGGCGTACAATTACAGACAGTGGTGTACTGTGCTGTACAGTGGAGGCGTACAGTAATGTACAGGGATGTACAAAAAATAACAGTGAGTCTGTACTGTGATTTACCGAGGATTACAGTAGGTACAGGGATTTTGTACAGTGAGTGTACAGTGCTTAAACAGAGAAAAGCAGAACTTTGACAGTGGGTAACAGAGTTTATCAGAGATTTTTCAGAATATCAGGGAATTTTAAGTTCAGTAG